>NC_133527.1:112705136-112710136 GCF_048544455.1 Silene latifolia | reverse complement strand
CGGCCTGGTACCGCTGGGATCAATCGGACTCCGGTGACGTTCGGCGAAAAGAATGCGGCTAAGAATGACCTAGCTGAGTTCGTGGTCATCGACGGCTCGTCCGCCTACAACGTTCTCATAGGCCGAGTCACCCTGAGCGAGGCTGACGCAGTGATGTCCATCCGGGCCCTAACACCGATGTATGTCTCGGACCGGGGGGAAGCGCATAAGCTCGTCTCTAAAGACGAGAACGACGAGGTGGTCAACGTCCGGATAGCCGCCGGAGGATGCAACATGCAATCCCTCAAAGTGGCAAAGAAATCGGAGAAAGGGAAAAGTCTATCCTTACAACGGGGAGGGCGACCTCATGGATGTAGCTAGCGGTGACCAGGGAAGGTGTGCCTTTGATAAACCGTTAGGACACTTTGGTAATCTCGGGAAAACTCGTGTGGCGGCGGAGGTGTCCAAAACATTTGTGGGCACCCCGACGCATGTTTTTATCTAATGAAAAATCGTCCAAGTCTTCCATCAAAATGTTCATTTTCCCCATAGTCACTAGGAAGCAGAAGACGCCGGCTCGCCTTTGTCATACCGACAAGAGCGGCAGTCTCTATCGATGTGACGTCGGCTCACACCTTTGTCATACCGACAAGAGCGGCAGTCTCCATCAAGAAGTAGCGTCGTCGAGTCACCCCAAGTAGTAGACGCCACGGCGATCACCCCAAGAGGTTTGACGCCGTCGCAGTCACTCCAAGTGGTAGACGCCACGACAGTCTCCATCAAGAAGTAGGCGCCGTCACAGTCACCCCAAGTAGTAGACGCCACGGCAGTCACCCCAAGAGGTTTGACGCCGTCGCAGTCACTCCAAGTGGTAGACGCCACGGCAGTCTCCATCAAGAAGTAGGCGCCGTCGCAGTCACCCCAAGTAGTAGACGCCACGGCAGTCACCCCAAGAGGTTTGACGCCGTCGCAGTCACTCCAAGTGGTAGACGCCACGGCAGTCTCCATCAAGAAGTAGGCGCCGTCGCAGTCACCCTAAGTAGTAGACGCCACGGCAGTCACCCCAAGAGGTTTGACGCCGTCGCAGTCACTCCAAGTGGTAGACGCCACGGCAGTCTCCATCAAGAAGTAGGCGCCGTCGCAGTCACCCCAAGTAGTAGACGCCACGGCAGTCACCCCAAGAGGTTTGACGCCGTCGCAGTCACTCCAAGTGGTAGACGCCACGGCAGTCCCCATCAAGAAGTAGGCGCTGTCGCAGTCACTCCAAGTGGTAGACGCCACGGCAGTCTCCATCAAGAAGTAGGTGCCGTCGCAGTCACCCCAAGTAGTAGACGCCACGGCAGTCACCCCCAGAGGTTTGACGCCGTCGCAGTCACTCCAAGTGGTAGACGCCAACGGCAGTCAATAACAAGGAGCACTCGCCGGCTGACACCGTCACACCGGCAAGAATGGCAATCACCCTCAGGAAACAAACACCTCGACGGTCACGACAAGCGCAGTTGATGCTCGCAAAGCGATCAAAACGCCTTAGAAGCGTTACACAGTTGAGGAACACACTCTAGACTGCCTCGGCCAAGCCAAGGCGGAAACAAAGGAGACGCCCAATTAATAACATGAGAAAAACCTCAGACAAGGACGAGAAAAGACCTCGGCCGAGCCAGAGACAAAGTGAAAACGTTAAGTACAGATTGAGACGCTCAACTATTAACACAAGAAAAAGGAATGAGGTAAAGACCTCGCCAAGCCGAGAGCGAGAAGAAACGAGCTCTTATTAAATATGTTCAACAAATTACAAGAAATACAAACGACGGCCGTACCCATAAGGGTCAGCCAAAAGACAACCTGCCAAAGTTGTACAAAATACAAAGACGGAAAGGCAAAAGGGCGGATATCATCTCCCTATGTGCATTTCTTTGCTCATCCATCGCCAGCGGTAGAAGCATCCCCTTCGATGGGCAACCCGCGGTTTTTACGCGACCTCGGTTTCAGCGGCCTCGGCCTTTGCCTCGCGCGGCCTCAGCTTCCCTCATTCTCTTGGCCTCCTCATTGGCCGTCTTTGCCTTCTCGGCAAGGGCTGCTTTGCCTCATCGGCCGCCTCTTTCTCTATCTTCACCCTCACCGCCTCCTTGGCTCTCTCCTCCACGGCATTCTCCTTAGCTTCGAGCTTGTCGTCAAACGGCTCGTTAAATCGCCCCACGGGAAGAAACCTTCAAGAGGGAAGAGTTCCCCAATCACTTCCCTGGCGGCGTCTTCGGCCGGATCCGAGGTCGGCGCACATGTTAGGGAGCATGTCGGGTTGGAGCATCTCAATGTCGTCCTCCTTTTGCCTGATGATGGCCTCCTTGCTCTGAATCACCTTCCCCGGATCTCGAAACCGTTCCCTGAATTCATTCCTCTGCTGGAGATAAAGGTCGGCGTGCCTCTGAACAAGGTCACACTTCGCCGCGTGACTTTTCAACTTCGGCCGCAGCAGCCTCGGCCTTGGCTCTCTCAACAAGGACCTCCTTTTCAGCGTCCTCCCGAGCTTTCTCTCCCAAGAGCGCTTTCTCGGCCTCCCCTAAGCCTCTGCTCATTGAGAAGATCGGCTTCGCCTTCGCGGCCACCTTCTTAGTGGCATTAAGCTCAAAAGCGGATTGAGCCACGGCCTTTCTCTGCTCCATGATACGAGCACCGGTCGGCTCGTTCCACCTCGCCGATCTCTTGATCAACCTCGCGCTTTCCGCTACAAGGTGGGAGGGGAAGCCTTCGGGATGAAGAGCCGTGGCGACGTTTCGATCACCCGACTGCGGTCGGGAAAGGGAAACCTTCTGGGATGAAGAGTCAATGGCGACGTTATGATCACCAGCCTGCGCGGGGTTCTCCTCCACTTGCTGCTCAACAAGAGCGGCGGTCGACGGCGGCTGATCTACAAAATTAAAAAAAAAAAAAAAAAGAGCATCAGTATCAACATACATAGGCATGCCGAAGAGCTGTCATCGCGGCGCTGATGAACCGGCTAAATCTGAGCCACCGGATAGATCAATACCGTGCTTGGCCTTCTTGGCCGAAGGGCGCATTTCCTCGTCAGCAGCAGAAGCAACGACAGCAGTAAAGGCTGTCTGTTTTCTCTTACGGACAAGGGGCGACCCCTCCTCCTCATCGGAGTCGTCCCCATTGGAGATATAAACGATCTCCACCGTCTCCTTCTGAACAGGGGGGATGGAAGGCGGAGCCAATGTCGACGCCATCACCGCCGAAGGCTTTGTTTTTCGCGTATGGCGCGGCATGTTACTAACAACCTTCGCCTGGGCCTCCACCACATTCAAGTTTTTCAGCTGCTGGTCCATAAGATCATTCGGCGACGTCCTGCGGTCATGGGTCAGAGCCTTGGGATGCAAGTTAGCAACGGTTTTGTCTTTGTGCAGCCCCATTCTCCGGAGGATATCCTCAGACAAATCCGGTCCAAAGTAGTCTGCGAAGGAAATAAAGCAAGAATTAAGTAGAAGAAATAAATCGAAGTTCGAAAAACAGGGAACATTGAGCGGTGATGGGCCTCATACCGACCCCACTCACCTGTGCTAAGGCGGTATGAGGCCGACATGGCAGAGCGGCTCATCGAAGAATGATCTGCGTTGGGGAATCCATCTTTTCGGCACTCCACTCTTGTCCGCCTCAAAAGCCTCATCGTGACTTCTCATCCTCTTTAAGAAGGACCTTGCTAGCATCCATCTTGAGCTTTTTAAGGGTGACCCATCTGTCATGTTCCGCCTTAGTCTCACACCGCAAGTTAACTTGGTCTTTGAAAGCAATGGGGCGTGGATAGTCATCCGGCACCTTAACGTACACCCACCGATCTCTCCAGTCTTTGCAAGAAGTAAGTTTGTCAACAGAGACATAACCCTTCTCCATGTGCACACTGTACCAACCGACGCGCCGAGAGATAGACGGGCCGGAGATAATGAAGCCGGCGGAATAAATTCACCGTCGGGGCCTCCCCCTTGAAGAGACAAAGCCACACAAAGCCGACTATCGTCCTCATGGCCAACGGATGCAGTTGGGCCACAGCGACGTTCATAGCTTTGATGATGGCCATGACGTACTCATTCAGCGGAAACCGGAGCCCGTACTCCAAGTGTCGCATGTATACGCCGGTATGGCCCGGTGGAGGGCAACAGACGGCCTGACCCTCCTCAGGGATAACAATCTTGTATCCCCTGCCAAAGAAGAAATGGCCCTCGAAAAATGTCTCACCGGAACAAGGCCAACTTATGGGTCCAAGCTCGGTCAACGCGTACCTTTACGACGTCACCGTGATCCATAACGTACTGCCTCCCCTCTTTGGGACGAGCCTTTTCAGCATCATCACCAAAATCGTCTTCGTCATCATCGACATCATCGTCATCCTCCCATTCCTCCAAAACGCGAGGATCAACTTCAGGAGAAGGAGACCTAGGGCCCCCAGGCCTTATCAGGAGGGCGTCCAACTTCTCCTCCTCATCAAGACGCGACGGGGAACCCCCCCGCGCCGGTTTGCTAGGCCCGGCATCAGCAGAAGACATGTTTACAATAAAAACTTACAAAGTTAAGAAATTGGGAAGTTTGTTCGTTTACCTTGAAGAAAAACACCCGCCGGAGTAACAACTCTGAAAATTAGAAGACAAAGAAGCCCTTGAAAGTTTAGAGAGAAGAAAATTTTGGAGAATGAAATTGGTGGCCAATTTCACGGAATAACTGCCCTATTTATAGGGAAAAGCCCATGAAGAAGGACCAATCAGAGAACGACCCATGAAGCGTCATCCAATCGAACGGACACGTGTCGGACATGCAACCACGGGATGTCAATCGTTGCAACAGTTGAACGTCAATCAATGCAACAGTGACCAAGCGTCTTCAACACGCCCATTCATATCTCTCCGCCTATTCACCTTCCTCAACAAATTCCCAAGCATCTGTTCTCCGCCGGCCACATGATCAACCAAGCTAAGTAGCGCCGGCCGGGGGCAATTAAAAACAACCGGCACTCTCAACCCCGGTCTCGGCAA
>NC_133527.1:112685136-112697636 GCF_048544455.1 Silene latifolia | reverse complement strand
ATACAAGTTCTCCAAAACTATCTACTATCAAAAGACTATAAAACTATCAATCACAGCGGAAGACTTCTAAAGCGCATCGTGGTGACTCCTCCCGATTATCCCATACGCATCGGCTCATACCGCTCAATAACTGCTCACCACCCCCGAATGGATCACCACAGTTTTTAAAACATTTAAACGGGGTCAGTACTAATCACACAATCAATATAGATAACCATGACAAGACACAGACAATTTGACTGTCACACACACACACACACACACACACCAACTCCCATCATCTCAATACCGATCGTCCCTTTGGACCGACCACGCCGATGGGGGACCGCAGCCGTTCCCACCTAAGCCCCGCTCATCGTACGAGCGATAACCCTGTCCATTAATGTGCACATCCCCTTTCGTGGCGGGTTCCACGAAGGGCGAAACTAGGGCGTGAGATCACTCCCGCAAGTGACCCCACTCAGCCGAGAACGCATCTCGAGAACCATCACAAACACAACCACAATCACAATCACAATTACAATTACAATCATCATATCAATCAACTAACTACAGCACATCACCAATATCCCATTATGGGACTAATACTGAGTAGGAAATCCTACCTGGAAAGCACAATACGCAGACGGTATCTACAGCTGTATCAAAACGGCTCCTCTACGAATTCTCCTCCTATCATACATAACACATAAAGACTACCATTCAATTTCTACTCATAAAAACCCCCAATTCCCAAATTAGGGTTTCATCAATCTTATCAAAACGTAATATAAATTATACTAAAAGCTTACCCTCGACGCAAGGAATCCAACGACACGAACTACGATGCAAAGCGGACCGTCTCGAACTCCGGAATTGTCAAGAACGCGATTAGGAAGAAGACAAGTTGCTTTCTCTCTTAAACAGGTTTTAGGTTTTGTAAAAAGTGATTTAGAACAAAGACGAATTGGTTTAAATACCTTAATCGCGTAATTAACAAAACCCGAGAAAACTCCCCCAGTAAAATGGGACACTCGATCGAGTACCCAAGGTACTCGATCGAGTACCCCTACTCGATCGAGTGCCCCTGACTACTCGATCGAGTGCCCAACAGTCGGAACTATTTTATTCTCGCAACATACCCTTACTCGACAGAGTAAGGGCTACTCGATAGAGTACCCCAAGACATATAAATACGGAGTATTACGGTCTTCCCTCCTTAAAAGGAACTTCGTCCCCGAAGTTCAACCCATACATAAAAACAACCATACTAGCTCGACTAAGACACGACAACATAACTAAGAACTCAAGAACTCGACCAAACATAAAACATGAACTTTTAACACCCACTCCACCAACTATGTTTACTTCCCTAACATGACTCACGATATCGTATCCACCACATATGTATCTCTCACGACACCCACTCCATACATAACCAACTACCATCCTCTAACGCTGCTAGCTCCATAATATCATCCACTATCAAATCCAAAATCAAGACACTCATCATAGACATCGAACGGAATGTTACATTCTACCATCCTTAAAAGGAACTTCGTCCTCGAAGTTTACTCACACTCATAATCTCATCGCCCAATGTCAACACTATCGAAGTATTCTCGCATTTCTAACCTCAAACTACTACAAGCACGTCCGTGACCTTTTATAAGTATTGTCCGCAAAACAAATCCCTCCTTTACGCTACGCTAACACTCTACCTCCAATTATAGTACCACATGCACCACCATGAAACTCTCTTTTATTGCATCCTACTCCTCTTAAGACAAATGTTACGTCCTCGTAACTCACTAATACTAAACCCTTAGCTATATTATGTCATTATCCTCATCACCACCATATGTCAAAGATAACTGCCTATAACCTCATTTCCATAATCACTCCTATTTCTCAAGGCTCTCTTCCTTCAACAGTTCTCATACTTCACTTCTCTCGTCACACCACCTAACCTATACCACAAAATCTTTATCTTAACCCAAAACTTCAACTTTTCCACATTACCGCAACGTGACATACCTCTCTATATAAACTATATGAGACTCTCATCATCAAAAGCATAACTCACGATCCACACTTGTTACGTACACTCACACTAGATCTTCAAGTTCTTTCATTCATTACCGCAAGACTCATACATAACGTAACACGACACTTATTATTCAACACCCTACACTCACTGTTTCAACAAAGGATTATGAACCACCTGCATCTTTCGGGTCATTACCACACATGTTCTACGACTCACTTGCCATTACCATGTCTACTGAAACCTTAACTAGAACAAGATCATAATAATTGTAACAACCTCTCACAACCGCGTCTCATCAACAGGATATCACTATACCATGACAACAACGAAAACATATACAACTCTATTTCATACCATACTCTACCCTGATTCTCAAACTTAAACTTGTAAAGAAAACATCAATAACAAAACAACTGTCTATCTGTACAAACTGAAACTCACAGGGAGCAACATCAAACAAAACAACAATCTATGTATCACTGGTATGCACTTTCGAAAACTCGTATCATAATCATCCCGCCTACTCCACCACAACCGGTGACGGCATCACAACACCGCCACCAACAGCCACACCGCAGTGCGAAAATACCCGCATCACAACACTAAATATCGTGCCCGGATCACCACCCGAGGCACAACAACCACATCGATAGACATCACCACTATATACAACTCCCATAAACACTGACTCAGAATAACTTTTCAGACAAGAAAAACTTACTCAAATCCACTTTAGTAAATCATAACACAACATATTTTATGAATTAAACAGATAATAACCTCGTGAATATCATCCCCTTACCATATCACAGATTGACATGTATCATGAATACAGACAAGCATAACTAGTCATGCCAAATCAGTCAAATTATTACCCTTTTTAAACATCGTTCCATTACGTTCTCGTATCCAACATGTATTACAGAAAATTCAGATAACAACATTATAACTATCACACCATACCGCTTCTCGTGAGGTCACAACCTCACACAAACATTTATACACATCATAGACCCGTAATCACATCCAACTGGTCAGTCCTGATCACGTAAGTTACCATTCAACATAGGTTACCTGCCGCCCGAGCTTAACTCATATGCCCCTCACAACATTTTCCCATATTCGCACAACCATCACTTCTTGTCAAGTATAACCATACCATTACTATTCAACTATTAGCATCCGCCTCATCTAACCACATCTTATACCTTCTCACAACTATACACAACAATTAGGTCCCTACCAAATCAACCTCTTTTGAATTGCTACCTTTCTAATATACCATCACTCTTAACCCTTAGTCACAAACCATAACACCACCACTGTCCGGACATCAAACCTCTTTCACTCATCTCTAAACATCACGATTTCTTTCCTATCTTCGGTTAACATTCCAAATAACTATCATCAAATTCACCAACAAAATTTACATCAACATCATTCCCAATACTGTCTTATTTGTATTGTCATCCAACTCTCCACCAAATATCGCGTATCCTGTCAATACTCCACCAACTTATTACTCCCTTAATTCCTCAAAACTCATTATCGATCATATTATCCTGAAACTTCTATATAATCATTAGCTAATATCCTCATGATAATATCATAAATCTCGACGATTCCTTACTTCTATATCACATAACTCTGGTCAACATTTTTCTCAGCTTACTTTTATCCTTCTTTTCTCTTTACACTCAATAATACCAATTAATAGCTCAACTCCTTATTCCTTCTAGCTAACCCTTTAGTAATCCAGTTACCCTTTCGTTGCTCCAAAACTCAAATTCCATTATTTTCTACCGACATCATCTCACTCTTTCTTACCATGGATCTTCTCTTATTATGCTATCACTCACTCACACTTATCACTAATTTGTCCATAAAAATCAACGTTTAAAGTTCAAACAATTGCATCTTCCTTTTTACATCTCTAGAAATCAAAATTCTCTTTTTATACCGTTAATTGCCCAAGGAAATCACACATTAGTTTCACCTCTTAATGAACCAAATCTCCCAATCTCACTCACTATCTGCCAATCTACGTCGCGACATG
Organism: Silene latifolia; assembly: GCF_048544455.1. Taxonomy (NCBI): domain Eukaryota; kingdom Viridiplantae; phylum Streptophyta; class Magnoliopsida; order Caryophyllales; family Caryophyllaceae; genus Silene; species Silene latifolia. Next base: position 112,693,551 of record NC_133527.1, on the reverse strand, counting down.
CCTCCATTAAGTTCGCTATATACCACTATTTCCAAACGACCTTTCATTACATATGTTCTTACTCAACACTATTTCTAACCATCTCCCTCCATAATTTATTATACATCTCAGGTTGCTACTATCCACATCCTTTCTTTCACTCTTTTCATTCTCACGTTCCATAAACTCACACCATCCCTTGCCCACATTCATTTACTTTTACATTACCCAACATACAAACATATCGCTCCTCTCATCTCACAAAACATGCTCTATATCTCAATTAAGCCATAACAATCTTCCTTTTCTTTTTCCACTATCTATTACAACCACGTATAACTCATGTCCTCCCACCGAACTCATACTCACCACAGGTGCCACTCACTACACCACAAGATTGGGTAACTTACGCGTCAAGACCAACATACATGTAAAACAATGCATAAAGAAGCAAAATAATAACTTTGAATTAAACATAATATGCAACGAATTCAAAAGATAAGCATATGACCCAAAACAGGGGTCACTAGATCGAGTACAGGCCACTCGATCGAGTAAGGGACTTACTCGATCGAGTAGGTCAAGATCAGAAGCACGTAAAACAGATCACCAGGGCTACTCGATCGAGTAACTAACATACTCGATCGAGTGCCCCCTTACTCGATCGAGTACCAAGGATACTCGATCGAGTACCCCAATTCTCAGCACTGTCCAGTTTTCGTAAAACAGTCATAACTCACTCATTACTTGGTCAATTTGGGCGTGTGACCTATCGTTAGAATCGTAAAAGGACAAGCTATCATCTCCAATTGGAATCACATTAAAATCATTTATGCATCTAAAGTTATAACAGTTTAAATACAACCTCCCTATAATCGAAAACACCACTACTTGATTTTACTTCCCAACAACGTAAACGACAACATGGTAAACAAAAACAACTCTATGCTCATAAAACCAGTATTGCTAATCATATGTTACTATTTTCAAAAATCAAGCAACAACATTCATCATGCACAGAGGTTATTTAACTTGTCAATCACGATTTACCCACATAAACATGCTCTACCCATGAATTTCATATTCTTATGCAATTACTTACTTAATCTCTTCCAACTAATTCATCAATTACAGCTACACACTTCTTACAACATATACCCATGAACAATCGTGGACAAGTACATAAACTTATCATACAACTCTATGCAAACAAAATATACGTATACAACACAACATTTCTATTCACATGTTATTATTATGTCACATTATGAATCATCCATCATGTTTCTCATTCCAACCACAGTTCTATATATCTCATCAACAAGTTTCCTCATATCACCATTTTCTTTCACATGCTCAACTTTCTACTTCAACATCCAACAATTAACACATTCCATCACATTCATAAACCAGTTAACCAAACACACATACGACTCGACAAACACTTTCCCATGTGACCGGTTCAAAGTTGTAGGGCGACCCCTTGCGGCTTTAGGACGTCTCCCAAGCCTTTGCACTAGCTCCTACAACTTTTACCCCGGGTTCATTTTAATTGACTCCCTATGTTCATTAAGTTCATTGGTTACAGGTTTCAGGATCGTCGCTCTGATACCATTTGTAACACCCCCATACTCCAAGTGCCTTACCAGGACCACCCAGGTATAAGGATGTCACCATCTCGGTCGCCCGAGGTATGATAATCAAATAGACAAAACAGAAACAACATGTTTAAATAATAATTAACGTTTAAAGTGATTACATGCCAAAAACCAAAACTGATAAAGAGATACAAGTTCTCCAAAACTATCTACTATCAAAAGACTATAAAACTATCAATCACAGCGGAAGACTTCTAAAGCGCATCGTGGTGACTCCTCCCGATTATCCCATACGCATCGGCTCATACCTGCTCAATAACTGCTCACCACCCCCGAATGGATCACCACAGTTTTTAAAACATTTAAACGGGGTCAGTACTAATCACACAATCAATATAGATAACCATGACAAGACACACAGACAGCTGAACTGTCACACACACACACACACACACCAACTCCCATCATCTCAATCGACCGTCCCTTTGGACGATTACGCGATGGGGGACGCGGCCGTTCCCACCTAAGCCCCGCTCATCGTACGAGCGATAACCCTGTCCATTAATGTGCACATCCCCTTTCGTGGCGGGTTCCACGAAGGGCGAAACTAGGGCGTGAGATCACTCCCGCAAGTGACCCCACTCAGCCGAGAACGCATCTCGAGAACCATCACAAACACAACCACAATCACAATCACAATTACAATTACAATCATCATATCAATCAACTAACTACAGCACATCACCAATATCCCATTATGGGACTAATACCGAGTAGAAATCCTACCCGGAAAGCACAATACGCAGACGGTATCTACAAATTTGTATCAAACGGCTCCTCTACGAATTCTCCTCCTATCATACATAACACATAAAGACTACCATTCAATTTCTACTCATAAAAACCCCCAATTCCCAAATTAGGGTTTCATCAATCTTATCAAAACGTAATATAAATTATACTAAAAGCTTACCCTCGACGCAAGGAATCCAACGACACGAACTACGATGCAAACAGACCGTCTGAACTCCGGGAATTGTCAAGAACGCGATTAGGAAGAAGACAAGTTGCTTTCTCTCTTAAACAGGTTTTAGGTTTTGTAAAAAGTGATTTAGAACAAAGACGAATTGGTTTAAATACCTTAATCGCGTAATTAACAAAACCCGAGAAAACTCCCCAGTAAACGGGACACTCGATCGAGTACCCAAGGTACTCGATCGAGTACCCCCTACTCGATCGAGTGCCCCTGACTACTCGATCGAGTGCCCAACAGGTCAGGAACTATTTTATTCTGCAACATACCCTTACTCGACAGAGTAAGGGCTACTCGATAGAGTACCCCCAAGACCATAAATACGGAGTATTACAGAACAGTTATTGGGCCAACTCGAATGGGTTAGCTCACATTTCGAATTCCTTATAAACCCGTCTTAATTAACTTACGATAGCTTAACGTAATTATCGACTCAACAATTAACCCGATATAATCAGTAATATAAAATGTATAATAATTATTATATATTAATGTCCGTTTAATTGATTATATAAAATACGGGGTATTACAGTCTTCCTCCCTTAAAATGAACTTCGTCCCGAAGTTCGCTCCCGTACTCAAACCTCAGAAATGTATTGTATATCGTACATCCGGACGTCACGCATTTCTAACACCGTTAACACACACTTTTGACACATCATTTAAACATAACAGACACGAAATGTTACATTCTGCCCTCCTAAAAAAAATAAACTTCGTCCCGAAGTTAACTCGTCTTTACTTAACCCACTACCTGAGAACACAAATGTATAACAACTAAATATTCATCTGAGAACACCGTCATCTTCCATCTAAATTCCGATCTCAAACTCAAATAACCCAATACCAGTAGTTTAACTACACTCTCCTTTTACACATCAACCAACTAACAGAGGTAGGAACAAAACATATAGAACTCATTTGCATAGGTACCCCACAACGAAACATCAACTTGATCAAAACTACAATCTACAAACAAGTGCAAATTAAACATTAAGATTTTACAATCCTACCCAACTAAAAACATGGTTACGTCCTCGTAACCTTCATTATTATAACAAAAGTTCTCAAACTACTGCTAACAACTGAAAGAGGATAAAAGATTCACAACTCACGCTTAAGTTAACTAATCCTTACCAAAGACAGTCAATATACAAGCTCTCTCAAGGAAGCTACCGTTACCAGTAAAATTATTAGTAATTATTCATTTCACCAATCATTGTAATCTCATACCTTAGAAACATAGGGGATTAATCAACATAAGAAAAGAATTAGGGTCAAAACTTAATAAATCGATTTATGAAAATTTATAACCTAATAGGTCCAGTCTGACTTTCCTTTACATAATTGTACAGATTTAGGTCAAGACACAGAATCACCCAAAAAAAAAATGAAGACAACCAGTTTCGCAGTACTTATCATCCTAGAAATATGTTTAATACTCATAACAAAGGTTTTGGGATTTATTCACGAATGACGAATGCACATTGATTGACAAATTTTACAACTTATTGGTCGAGTCAAACAAGCGAGTAAACAGCGATATTGGAAAGTTAACATACAAGACTATCATACATAAAATTTCGTTCTTGCTATTAAATATATTTAAACTGCACCCAACACCATGACATAAAAGATTAAATGTATTTAACTACAACAATTTTACAAATATCCCTTACATATCATGCTAATATCAACATACCGTGTTAACACATAATTCACTTAAATCACTACATTACATTTCCCGTTTTGACATTCGTAATTAACCACAATCCACCAATTCGCTACATGAACGAACAACATGACTAAATTAACCCACTACTTGTGACTCCGTTCTAGTTTCATTCTTCCAGACTAGCAAATATCATGGAACCATACCACCAGACATTGGCTGGAAATCTCATTCCGAATTTATACTCACACTACAAAATTTAACTTCATTTTCAAAACTTTTACTTTCATACCGGACGGTGATTAACCTTCCTAACATAAATCTTATAATGAGTAGTCCATAGAATCCATTTACGACTTACTACGAAACTCGAAATCAGATAAACTTAATTCAATTCCTTCAAACAAAACGAGCTTAGGTGTCGACTCATATATTGTAATTTACAGGTTCATCTTATTCATTTCAGTCCTATCTTTACTAATGAACGACTATCATTGGAACCAATGCATATCATGTGAATCATCAAAAGGGTTATCCCATTATAATTGCCAATATGGTTATCATAAACAATCTTTATTAGAATATAATTGATAGTAACGACTCGAGAATATAGATATGTCAAATGTCGTGTTACAATTGCAAGAATCACTTTAGCATTTTATGACGATATAATAACGAACATATCCGATAAGAAATAACACACTGTTTATTATCATGTCATAGGTTTAGGTTCAACTGAAATAATTTAATGCGATGAAGGTAATAAATATAACTATGGGCACACCGACTCACATAAAAGACATTAGGACTCAGATGACATCCTACATGTGTGAACATTTAGACATAATTATTATAGATATTCTCGCGAGTATATTTGAACAATCAAGTTAACATTTAACGCCACCAACTTTACCAAGATATGACAATATAGTTTTATATTTATATATATTCAACCACTATACAAATATGATGAACACACCAGAGATATTACAATATGCCAAACGTATATAAAATATGCAAACAACGGGACTCGTATAAAATATTTCACTCTCGATTGAGAATCGAATTAAGCTATTCAATTTCACTCATACTATCATGCCAACAATGTTATCAACTAAACTTTAATTTTATCACTTGTTAAGATACCTAACTACTGAACATGCGTGCTACTATCGTCATATAAGAAAAAAACATTATAAATTCACATTACTAAGGCTCATGAATTAACCCAACAATTGTATGAAAATTCAACATAGAACACACATTTTAAATGTTTTGATTCACGTTGTAACTTCCAAAAACCACGAACAAATAACCGTTCGATTAAAACTTGATTCATATTACTTTTATAAAACACGGAGAGTTAAAAACACAGGGAAAAAGAATTAGGTTTAAAACACAAGAATTCCATTTTTAAAGAATTTTACAACTCAGTTGGTCCAAACAAACATGTGACAGCAATTGGTCCAAAACTTGGGTCAGTTTGCAAAACTTACCGTTTAATATAGAGACATCAAGAATTTTCGTGGTTTATCAATTTGAAAACATACGCGAATATTCGGGTCGATGGAGTTGGAATTATGCAAAGATTAATAGTATAATTTAAATGAGGATTTTTACAAAATTGTTGGTCAAAACATCACCGCACAGGAACTTCCTGACCACAGCCCACTAAAATATTTATTACTCCTAATCCGTATATCATATAAGCATGAAACCAATGCCAAATGAACACTAACTCACGAGGCTATCTCTCATAAAATTCTCATCCATAGGCAATAAACAGAAAAGAAATGGCAGTAAGGTCAATTAAAGAGTAAAATCAAACAAAACGAGTTTCAGCACTAAGTCTTTCATTTTCTATGTTCCAAACTCTTACAACCACACTATCGATACTAACCCATCCTAACTTAAATCTCACATTGTACCTACGTAAGCATCTATCCCATTGAATCCCTTCGCATCTCGATCTACTCCTTACATCTAAATCACGATTGCTTTGACTAAAACATGCAATTCAATAGTGTTTCTTAGTACTATCACAAGACTATACTAGCATGGCTTCGGGATCACATAACCGCATATTACTAGACATAATAGTACTATCAGCACATCATTCAACATCCACCTAGGTAAATATCATCGACTCGCAATTATTTTCACGCTCACGACTACCACAATCCAACACTTCATTGATTATCAATCTGAACACGAAAATTTATTTCTCATCTCCCTAACATCATATGATCACGCCATCATTCATATAAAATACTTACCGTAGCGTTGTCCTGCAGAATGGTTAGAATATAGGGGTCTCAAGGTGTACATCAACTCTTTTATGCAATAATCAATGTATCAATCAGTTAACACTTAGGCAACGATATATGAATTTCATGTTCAACCTCAAGAAACTTTTCTACCCTTTCTCTCATATACACTCAGGATTTCCGGGTCTAACTGAGAGGGCCGCTGGTTCGGTGTGAGGGGGCCCCTAACTCATACCTTACCTTAGTGTGCTCCTAACAGTTCTATCCCGGGGTTTATTTTATTTAGACTCTTCCTATGTTCATTGGATTCATTGGTTTAGGCCTGAGGATCGTTCGCTCTGATACCACTTTGTAACACCCCAGTTTATGAAGGAGCCTTTAGCAAGACATTCCCTAATAAACCGGACTGTTACCATCTCGGTTTCCCGAGGTAGCGAATAACAAATTAAACTCCAAGGCAAAATTATATAATTACTTTAACTTAATTATTACAAAACCTCTTTTACGTCAAATTACAAAGAACTAACATAAATAAAAGTGAAAGTCTTCTAGATGATGATCTAGCTACTAAGTCTTCTGATCCAGTATCTCACGCCCACCAAGCTCCCGTTCTATCTCTTAAAACCTGTCAAGTCTGCTCGCCAATATTCGGGTCATCACAGGTGTTCACGAATACACAGGGTCAACCACGAGGTTGAGTAGGGAAAACAATGAAACAACAAAGAAATATGATATGCATGCTCCTCCGTCACCTCCATCTCCATCTCAACTCATATCTCATAACCAGTCTCATAACTCATAACCCGGAACGCCCAACCATACCGATCCCCGGTAGACTATATATATATCGACCGTAGCCGATCTGCCAGCTCGCAGCTGAGGACACCAGGGCAAGTCCTGCAGAACCCGCCTGGCCTTATCACAACATCGTCATCATCACACCACATCACCACAACATCCTCTATCTCCAATGCATATGAATGCTCAAAAGAAATTAATGCAACACAATATATATAACTCACTGAACTGATAAATCATAAAATCATGCCGGTTACCCGATGTTGTGATATCATATTCAATACGATCAATTCAGACAATCACCTTCCCGTATATGAATCATAATGTAAATCAACAACCATGAATCAAGTCAACACAATTCAACAACAACGATAATAAGTCAAGTGTATTTCCCTACCTCGATCTTTTGATCAAATGGTCGGGTGTCCAGTAATATTCCACAACAATTCGCCCTCTGAAAGATAATTAAATGATAAACAATCACATAACTATTCCTGTTCCCAAAATAGAAAGTTACTAAAAATAGAACTCCCTAAATGGAAAGTATCCTTAAATGGAAACTTCCCCGATATAGCAGTTTTCCATTTAACTATCCCGACTCCAAAACCCGACTTGAATTATTTAACTGACTCGGGAATTAAATTAATTAATTAAGAATACGACCAATTAACGAATTATAACGATTAAACTATGAAAACCCGTTTCAAAACAATTCGAATAACCCGACTCTTACCACCCACGCCTTCACTCTCGCCCACACTCCTCACGCGCGCCGAACCACCCCGACAACCACCAGGCCAAGACCCCACTTCGACCCCACCACCAACAACCACCACGGCTGGTCGATCGCCCACGGCGAGTCGAACCAGGGTCGCCAATTGGCTTGGTTCACCGCCAAGCCTCACCAAACGTCCCCTGTCCTCGACTCACAACCACCGCAGCCCTCACCTTACCCCTGCCAAACCACCACGACCTTGCTCGCCGTCGAACAGCGTACCCAGGTGCCGTGGCGCCGCCGGTTCGACCTCCCCCGAGTCCACGGTGGCGCCACCCAAAACCTAGCATTCT
>NC_133527.1:112667636-112677636 GCF_048544455.1 Silene latifolia | reverse complement strand
ATTTTGTGAGTAAAGTTAACGTGTCTTATTGTAATTCGATTAAATTAGATACGGTCCAAGTAATCGAATTGTTTATTACTTGGATAAAATTATTGTTTACGAAACAATTGAAATTGAAATTGAATGAATAATTTATTATAAATACAAGACGTTATGATTTATAATTGATAAATCGTTTTCGTACAAGTAATTAAGAATTACTAGTCGATTTTGTATATGACATATTTTATGAGAATGTTGATTTTTAATATGTTAAAAATACATTACAATTTCACATGTCAAGTAACATGTCACATATGTCACATTTGACAAATGACAAAAATAAAATGGACCTCCCATTTTATATATATGTGCCGAAAAAAATGGAGGGTGTTTAAGAATTATATTGTGTTTTTATTTTAAGTGGAAAACATGATGATTAAAGCCTCATAGTAGCCATGCAACCCTATTTTTCTTGGGAAGAAAATGAACCTCATGCATTGGCTCCCTCTACCACCCCTCCCACCGGTTTTTCCCACTAAGAGGAACAAATGGGTTCCTCTATTATTCATGTAATACTACGGATTTTCATAAGCTAAGTACTCGACCGAGTAGAGCCTACTCGACTGAGTAGTGCTAATTGTGTATTCTGTTTTGGTTCTGCCGAGGAATACTCGGCCGAGTATGATGAATACTCGACCGAGTAGAGGATACTCGACCGAGTATACTCTTTACTCGACCGAGTATCCGGTCTGGCGAGTAATATTTCAGCGGTTTGATGCGGGAGTGTTTAGGGTTATTTAATATTTAGAATCAGTTTCTAAACGTCATTTCAACCCTAACCATTTTACGATTTCTCTAATAACTCCCTAATCATTCCCTAATTCTCCATTGTGTGTGTACAATCGTCGTAGTTCTTGCATTCAATCCTTCATTCTACAGTTGGTAAGTCCTTGTTCTCCATGTCATTTATGTTCTTTTAAGGTTTACTGTATATATATGAAATTGGGGAAAAAGGGGGATTGTGCATTGTGTAATTGTGCTATGTGGTTATTGTATAGGAGAAGACTTTGTAGAGGAGCCTTGCTGATTGTTCGGTTTCCGTATTGCTCTTATTTCTAAGGTAGGTTTTCTCCTACTCAGTACTGTTAATTGATTGAGATTGCATATGTTTTATAATTGTTGTTATCTGCTGATCATCAGAGGTTGGGTGTTGTGGTGACGGTGTTGGTGTGGTTGTGTTGTGATGGATGTTGTGTTGTGACAGCTGTGATGCTGTGTGTGTGATTGTGGTGGAGTCACTTGCGGGAGTGGCTTTACACCCTAGTTCGCCCTCCGTGGAACCCGTCACGGGAGGGGATGTGCACATTAAGGGATAGGGATTGTTAGTCGCTTGTTGATGAGCTGGACTAGGTGGGGATGGTCTGCGGTCACCCACTGGCGGCGAGGATTACTTGTTGCGATGGGTAATCTGGCAGGGAAGTAGGGAGATAATAGTTGTTATTAATTCTAGTCTAAGGGTGACAATTGTGGGGGTTTTGATAAGAATTGAATCTGAATCTAATGACATAAATTAAATAAATAAATATACATTGCAAGGGACGGTAAACAATGATAAAAGAAATGCTAAGACGGTCGGTTCACTACAGCTTCGATGGCACATAAGTCTAGTTAAGTCTCGAAATACGGTCGCGAAGGATGGGGAAAACAAGTCCTCTCGGTCCATGTTAAATAGTAGCTACCTCTCGGCCTATGCTACTAATCCCTAAGTCTCATTAATACTAACTCTCGTTCTTGATTAATGATTCTTAATGCAAACTAAATCACGTTATCTCTCGATCTTAGTAATTTAGTCGTTTTAATTCGTTAATTATTGTCCATTCCTATCTCTCGATCTACGGGATGGTGAAGTTTAAGCATCTATCAAGTCTCCTCTCGGTCTCATTGAAAGATAAAGCATTTAACGAAACAAACAAAGCAAAACCAGATGCGAAGTCAGTCGATCGACCAGCTATCCCAGTCGATCGACCAATCAGGCTCGATCGACCGATTTGGTTAAGCGATCGATCGACCAAGCCCTAATGCGAGGTCACCTATTCTAATGCCATCTACGCCATAGATCCCCTACATCTTAGCGAAGGGTACTTAGCTACTCATACTAGAAATAATGGAAGCAACAAAATCAACAATTAAAGCTAGCAAAATCATACTTGAATTAATAAAATGAACAATTAACATAAAACGATAAATTGGCTTCGGGAGATATAACCTAGCAATTCTTATACTACGAAGGAAAGCAGTAAAACTGAATAAAGGAACAGAGGATACCGTGTAAAGGAATTGAAAAGAGAAGATCGAAAACCGAATGCGAAACTAGAGACTTTATTAATGGAAATAATCTAAACTAATGTATCTGTAGGACTCGATGATCAAAACTGAATGCTTATTCTGAAAACTAAGGATACATTATATAGAAATAATCCTGCGTAACCTTTATTCCTAAACCTAATCACAATGGGCTTTGGAATTCTCGATCTTTTAACTTGCGCAACAGCTCGTGGAGTGGTCGATCGACCACTGAGGCCAGTCGATCGACCAAAGATGCTGTACAGAATTGCATTCTGACGATCCCTACAGCGCACACTGATCTTAAAACCGCTGCCATTTCTTCGTTACTTGGTCAAATCAGGCGTTCTATGCGGCGTTGGAAAGCTAAGAGGATAACCTTTCACCTCCAATTGGAATCACTCGATTATTTGGTTTAGAACTCGAGATATAGCCATCTGAACGAGGCTGCAATATCGTGAAATTCTTTTTTGCTTGTTAAACTCGTACGCACCCTTGCTTTTGCTATCTTTAGGCTTTGAAACGCGCACCAAGCTCATTCCTCGAGTCAATACTCCATGTCAAATGCAATGCTAAGTACTTAGGGACGGATTTGGCTTATTTTCCACTGAAATCTTCATATTCCTACAAAATCACAAGAAAAGGAAGAAATACACGAAACAACGGAAATAGCAGCATAAACTACTCAATTGAGCTCTGAAATGCGTGTAAAATAGGGTGTAAAACATCATATAAATGACACACATCAAACTTCCCCAAACCAAACCCTTGCTTGTCCCCAAGCAAGAACTAGACTCGATCCTAAAACCTAATGGAACGAGTTCAATCTCAGAGCGAAATGCAATAAGTAAAACCTATACCAATTTAATGCACAACTGACAATCAAGTAGCATATGAATCATGCAAACGAGTTATGAAGTCGTTAAAAAAACTGCTGAACCGTCAACTATAGAGACTTATCACATTGGACTCTCACGGGTCGCTCAAATCACTCAAATAAGCAGAGGTGAATATATGTAAAGATAGAAAGAAGTAATTTTGTGAAGACTCTCACCTAACTACGACCTATAAGAAGATGCCTGCAATCTAATATGAAAATGATCTCTACAACCGTACATATGCATTCCAACCAAACAAATGACCATGACACATGCCGAGGTAAATATGGATTTGTGAGGCTATGGGTAAGAAGAGGCAAAACATTTATGGGAATGTGGAGGTATAGGTGATCAAGCTAGTACCTAAACAAAACCATATGACAACATCCAACTTCTTGCTCAAAATCAACAATAAAACCAAGTGCTAATTATCAAGCACAAATCTCGCAACTTCCATAAAAGTCAACTCCCCAAAGAATATAGATGATAACATGGGAGTGAAAATCACCAAATCATAATAATTGAAACATGTGATTTTTCCTTTCTTTAGCAGTCGATCGACTGGATTCTACAGTAAGCACACTTTTTTTCTTTTCTTTCTTTTTCGAATCATTTTTCTCTTTTTTTTTTCTTCTCTTTTTTTTTTCAATTCTATTTTTTTCTTTCTTTCCTTTTTCCTTTAGCTTCCCAACATTATCTCAAAATGAGAATATAACCAAATCGCAATAAAACATTCCCAAAAATACAAGTACTAGCTCGGATAAGGTAGGCTAATTTTAGACTGTAGTTTATGGGACAAAAGAGGCTAAATTTGGCTATGAGGGGTTCATGGGCAAAATAAGAAAAGGGAAACCTCTACCACATGTGTCAGCAAAACCACAAACCGAATACATACGGGTATTAAGCAGATTAAGTTCATATTTATGCAAATTAATGTGACATGACTCATAAGGAGTAACTACTCACATTCCTAAATAAACTGGTCATAGATGTCACCAGTTATAGGCTCTAAGTCTCAGAAAAATGATGTAGTTTGCCGATTTTCAAAGTCAAGTCTCAAGTCCAGCAAATAATTAACGAAAACTCGTAGATATGCACTTATACGATTCTACTAATAACATGTTAATCAAGCAAGGCTCAGGCAAAACAGGTGAAAAATGCAATATCATCCTTGAAATACTACCGTTCCGACTCGACCTATATGCCAAAGTAAACGTGCATTTTTGTTTGAATTTTTGAAATTTTTCAATTTTTTTCGAATTTTGGTATATATGTAAAGAGATAAACAATGCAAGGCAAAGGTGTAAACGTGAATGCAAGCAAATGAAATGCGACGCAAAAACCCTTCCCCAAACCAAATCGCACAATGTCCCCATTGTGCAAAATCATGTAATGAAGAAAAATGGAGAACGGGAATTTGCGAGAAAATAAAGAAATAAGACATGAAGTGAAAATCGGGGACTCACAAGACTTTAAGCGCAGCAAAAAGGAAACCTCCCCAAACCAGCGTGAGCTAGGAGGTTTTAGTAGCCAGCAGTGCTACCAAAAAGTACCTGAAAAGACAAACAAGTACCACGCATAAAACCGAGAAAACAATAATGAAGCGGTAATTATGTGCACAATTGAGAAAATGGAAGAAATAAATAATATGACGGAAGATAAAGTGGAGTAGAAAACTCCTTCAATTCCGCAAATCGACCAAACACAGCAGGGGAGAGGTCGTGAACAGGTACAACAGCGGCTGTGGTCGATCGACCATATATGGCAGTCAATCGACCAAAGTGAACAGGAACAAAAACTCCTGAGATGCGCAACTCAGTCGATCGACCACACAGGCCAGTCGATCGACTGAAATAACTGCTGTAACTTTCTGATTTCGTCTAATTAGCTCAATAAAGAGAGCTAATATGGTCTTTATACCTGCAAAAGCACATAATAACGCGCCCAAAATTGCGCAAAACCCAAATGTAAAGTCTAAAGGTCTTAAATCCTAAGCAAACACAAATAGAAGCGAAGTCTCGCGGACACGAAAAACGATAAATAGTCTAAAGCAATAAATAGTCTTTAAAAAGGTCTAAAAAAAACGAATAGATCAACGGAAACTGCGGAAAATCTCCGACCAAGGCTTCTGTCTACATGAAGTAGCTTCCGCAGTGCTCATCTCAGAAGCTGGACTCCATTCTACTCCGACTGGGATGCTCAATGGATCATCTCTAGCATCTTCCCAAGCATGGCCATCATCTTCTAGCTCCTCACATTCAAGATCCGACTCCGAAATTTTGACTGGCTCCTTCTTCTTGGGCTCCTCATCTGGCTCCTCGTCAGTTGCGTAGCTCAGATATCCCAAACCGCCTCTCTGAACAATGGGTTCCTTCACAGCTGGAGCAACCAGTGGTTCTTCCTTCCCCAAACCGGTTCCTGCAATATTCAAAACAGAAGAATCTTCCTCCAATTTGCTCCCAATCTGGGGCGGAGGTGTCATGACAGGAATAGGTACAGGTAAGGAAGTGGGAATGTCAGAAAGCACAAAATACTATTTCTTTTCGTAAATCATATTATCGGTCATGGGCCACATGGGGTCTTTCTTCCTAGGGGACTGGGCAAACATAATAGAGTGCTTCCCTACCTTAAATTTCAAAGTTCTTTCCCCTACATCAATTATTGCACCAGCAGTGTGCAAAAACGGTCTTCCCAAAATAATTGGGGTGTTGACATCTTCAGGAATATCCAAAACAACAAAGTCAACAGGGAAAAAGAATTTTTAATTTGAACATGCACATTCTCTAAGACCCCTTTGGTCGAATCGCAGAACGGTCACCATTTGCACGATCATGTCGTAATGGCAAATCTAGTCAATCCCAACTTCTTAGCGGACTCAAAGGCATAACACCGACACTAGCCCATAAATCACATAATGCCTTCTCAATTGAGAAGGTACCAATGCTACATGGGACCGAAAAACTACCTGGGTCAGACAGTTTATGAGTAGCAGTGTGAGTTAAGTACGAACTAGACTCTTCAGTTAAATGCACCGACTGCACAACATTCAAAGACCTCTTCTTAGCTAGCAACTGTTTCATGAATTTCGTATATGCAGGTATTTGATTAACTAGCTCTAAGAAAGGAATTTGCACGTTAAGACTACGCACGACATCTTTAAATTTATCGAATGTTACCTCATCTTTGGTCGGCACCAGTCTTTCTGGATAAGGGACTGTCAGAAGTAGCTTTGCCCTCTCCTCTAGGTCTCTCACACTGGCATTAGTGGACCTAGGCTGAAAATCCACTACTCTGTCTTTGTTGTAACTTGACCCTTCTTCAGACCGTCTTAGGAATGAAGCATTAACCGTCGTAGGATCATACATTAGAAACGGAACTGACCCATCAGCATTCGGATCTTGCCTCATTAATTTCGGAGTCGTCTCATCCCGAAACAAGAAATCCCTCAAGTTATCTGGCATTGGAGGACGAATTGGATCACTTTCAGCAACGATGTCAGTCGATCGACCATGAATGTCAGTCGATCGCCCGACTCTCAGAACAGAATTTGTGTCTTTGCGCGGACTGGTCGATCGACTGGGTATGTCAGTTGATCGACTGTGATTACTGCCGATCGTCTTTTCCTCCCCCTTTTTCTTCTTCCCCTTTTCAGCAACTTTCTCGGGTCCATCGAGAGCAGACCCGCTCCTCAGCGTCATTGTATGTACGGTCTCAATACGCGATTCGAGAGAGTGAAATTGACTCGGTATCTCACTGCATTCTTGTCTAATATAGCAATTTGAGATATCGGCTTTGCGATTAAGGCACGATTCGCCGCATTGCTTTTTCTGTACCTCCACCATAAGAAGTCCACTAGACTCGTCAACTCGCAACTTCGTTTTTCAACTCTTCTTTGTGACGGAGTGGATGGTGGTGGGGCTTCATAAGGAGGCACATATGGTTGATGCGGTGAAGCGGGGAGCGTAATTATACGAATTGTCGAGTGAAGTTGATGAAAAGCAAACATCTTCTCCTTAGGGTGCCCGCATGCCTCAAATGTGTGTCCCACTACGCCGCATCTCCCACAAAAAAGACTGCTACTCCCGAGAATGGAACATGAGTGGACTCTCTGAAATCGCAAATGAACAACACTAAAGAAGAAGATAAGAAGCGCCTCAAGGTACTCGGTCTTCCCTTGAGGCGAAAAAGCAGACTAAAATGAAAAACAACTAAAACTAGCGCTGCCTCCCCGGCAACGGCGCCAAAATTTGATACCTGTCGAAGTGAGTACCAAAAATAATATTTATAATACCAAACTACAACTAGTAAGCGGTAGTAAGGGTCGATCCGCAGGGAGGTAGGGAGATAATAGTTGTTATTAATTCTAGTCTAAGGGTGACAATTGTGGGGGTTTTGATAAGAATTGAATCTGAATCTAATGACATAAATTAAATAAATAAATATAGATTGCAAGGGACGGTAAACAATGATAAAAGAAATGCTAAGACGGTCGGTTCACTACAGCTTCGATGGCACATAAGTCTAGGTAAGTCTCGAAATACGGTCGCGAAGGATGGGGAAAACAAGTCCTCTCGGTCCATGTTAAATAGTAGCTACCTCTCGGCCTATGCTACTAATCCCTAAGTCTCATTAATACTAACTCTCGTTCTTGATTAATGATTCTTAATGCAAACTAAATCACGTTATCTCTCAATCTTAGTAATTTAGTCGTTTTAATTCGTTAATTATTGTCCATTCCTATCTCTCGATCTACGGGATGGTCAAGTTTAAGCATCTATCAAGTCTCCTCTCGGTCTCATTGAAAGATAAAGCACTTACCGAAACAAACAAAGCAAAACCAGGCTGAAGTCGGTCGATCGACCACTATCCCGGTCGATCGACCAAGCAAGCTTTCGATCGACCGTTTGGTTAAGCGATCGATCGACCAAGCCCTAATGCGAGGTCACCTATTCTAATGCCATCTACGCCATAGATCCCCTACATCTTAGCGAAGGGTACTTATCTACTCATACTAGAAATAATGGAAGCAACAAAATCAACAATTAAAGCTAGCGAAATCATACTTGAATTAATAAAATGAACAATTAACATAAAACGATAAATTGGCTTCGGAAGATCTAACCTAGCAATTCTTATACTACGAAGGAAAGCAGTAAAACTGAATAAAGGAACAGAGGATACCGTGTAAAGGAATTGAAAAGAGAAGATCGAAAACCGAATGCGAAACTAGAGACTTTATTAATGGAAATAATCTTAACTAATGTATCTGTAGGAGTCGATGATCAAAACTGAATGCTTATTCTGAAAACTAAGGATACATTATATAAAAATAATCCTGCGTAACCTTTATTCCTAAACCTAATCACAATGGGCTTTGGAATTCTCGATCTTTAAACTTGCGCAACAGCTCGTGGAGTGGTCGATCGACCACTGAGGCCAGTTGATCGACCAAAGATGCTGTACAGAATTGCATTCTCACGATCCCTACAGTGCGCACCGATCTTAAAACAGTTGCTATTTCTTCGTTACTTGGTCAAATCAGGCGTTCTACGCGGCGTTGGAAAGCTAAGAGGATAAGATTTCACCTGCAATTGGAATAACTTGATTATCTGCTCTAGAACTCGAGATATAGCCATCTGAACGAGGCTGCAATATTGTGAAATGCTTCTTTGCTTGTTAAACTCGCACGCACCCTTGCTTTTGCTATCTTTAGGCTTTGAAACGCGCACCAAGCTCATTCCTCGAGTCAATACTCCATGTCAAATGCAATGCTAAGTACTTAGGGACGGATTTGGCTTATTTTCCACTTAAATCTTCATATTCCTACAAAATCACAAGAAAAGGAAGAAATACATGAAACAAGGGAAATAGCAGCATAAACTACTCAATTGAGCTCTGAAATGCGTGTAAAATTGGGTGTAAAACATCATATAAATGACACGCATCAGCATGGTCGCACGATCAACAAGGTTGAACGCATTCTGGAAATTAACCAGCAACATAGAAAGCCCCACCTCACACCCCGAGCCTCAATGAGCCGGTTTAAGGCATGCAAGATAGCCTCTCCTCCACCGGACACACCCACCCCAAACTGAAGTCCATCAAAATAAGAAGATAAAGAAGGACCAACCATAAAAGCACTAACCATAGAGACAAGCCGTCTCCAGACCGTGCCAATAGCAATAAGACGAACCCCACCACCCAGTTTAACGAGTGGCGTGAGAGGGGCGCTGGCAATGTACTCACCCAGAGGAAGAGGACACCGGCCCTCAAGAAAAAGATTAACCACCCTAGTAATAGAAGTGATCAAATCATCAGAGATAGCTACAACAACGCCACTCAAACAGACCATAAGGTGCTGGGCACGAAAACCATCCCGCCCACAAGAAGTACCACATGGGAAGCTCCGAATCATATCCAAAACCATCGCCGAAGAGGCAACGAGAGGATGATGATCCCCAAAAAAAGGAGGCAATGAAGGAGGTGGTGCGACAAGATGATTCTCACGCAAGGCCACAAGAGTGGCATCGGAATAGGGGGCGACCCCAGAGGAAGAAAGCACCCGAACAGCAGTAGTATAGTGACCATCACAAATCTTCCGCCGACATTGACGGAGGTTAAGGTCACTCAAATCCAGATCCTCCTCCACATGAAACAAAGAAGGACCCTCATCAAAACACTCCTACAACAGCTGCAAACCGCCCAGGTACCCCCCAAGAAAGGATAGCCCTGGTAATACTCTTCTCCTGACGCTGGCGCCGAATAGCAGTCCTACACTCAACATTACTCCGAGGAGC
>NC_133527.1:112435136-112662636 GCF_048544455.1 Silene latifolia | reverse complement strand
TTCAAAGCTGAACCACTGACAGTGCTTCAGGATATGAAAGATCCAACAGGAAAAGTTCCAATCATAGAGGAAGCAGCTTCAGGCCATCCCCCTATGCTAGGCCTGACAGCTCAGAAGTCAACTATGCTCATGAGCAACAAGGTAACTCCTATACTTATCCCTCTATTCAGGAATATAACTTCTCTATTGATACTGCAGGATTGATCAAAAGGCTTGACAACATGGGAGACATTGTCAAATGGCCTAAGAAGACCGACAACCCTAACTCAAGGAAGGACAGAATAAGATGGTATGAGTTTCACATGGACATAGGACACACCACAGAAGAATGCTTGGGACTACACAGACAAGTGGCTTACCTGTTAAAGAAAGGCTACCTGAAAGATCTAATGCCATCAAAGAACAGGAAAGACAACGGATCAATAAAGGACCAGGAAAGACCACAACGTGACCTGCCTCCAGCACCACCCATCTATGAAGTCAAGTTCATCAATGGAGGATCTGAGATCTGTGGCCTGACTAGCTCAGCTGCAAATAAAATAGCCAGGGAGTAAAAATGAAATCTTCTTTTAAACCTAGAAATTTACCTCAAATTACTTTTGATGATACTGACATACATGGAATCTCTGATATCCATCATGACGGCCTGGTCATTTCCATGCAAATTGGAACTGCACGTGTCATGAGAATCTTAGTGGATGGTGGGAGCTTAGTCAATCTAATTATGCTCGATGTTTTGAAAGCCATGAAGATTGATGAAAGGCAGATCATAAAGAAATCAAATGTCCTGGTAGGATTCAGTGGTGAAACCAAGAACACTCTGGGAGAAATCTATCTGCCAACATACGTTGAAGGAGTCTCATCATATGAAAGATTTGGAGTCTTGGATTGCCTTTCATCCAACAATGCCATCTTAGGTAGGCCTTGGATCCACAATGTCAGAGCTATTCCTTCAACCTATCACCAATGCGTCAAAATAACAACCATCAAAGGTGAACAAAAGTCTGCCCAGGAATGTTATACCAAATCCTTAAAACCTTCCAAGGCAGGTAAGTCTCTTGCCTAGCAATTACAGTACACTGTCAGAAGTACTAATGTGGCAGAAACCCAAATGGAAACAAATCAGGTAATTTTAGACCCTGAGTATCCTGACAGGCACGTACTGATAGTATCTGATGTCCTTGACAATATCAGACCAGAACTAGTAAGTTTTCTTAAGAATAAATCTTCATGTTTTGCCTGGTCCCACTTTGATATGACTGGTATAGATGCTAATATTATTATCCATAAACATAATATTGATACTTCATTTAAGACTGTACAACAGAAAAGGAGAAAGTTTGCCCCTGAACGCAACTCTATCATTAACGAAGAGGTGGACAAACGCTTAGGCATAGGAATGATCAGGGAAGTAATGTACCCTGAATGGATAGCTAATGTGGTTGGGGTACAAAAGAAGAATGGAAAATGGAGAGTCTGTGTAGACTACAAAGACCTCAACAAAGCCTGCCCAAAAGATCCATTCCCACTTCCTCACATTGATGCAATGGTAGATGCAACAACAGGGCATGAGCTACTAATGTTTATGGACGCTTCAAGTGGATTCAACCAGATCAAGATGCACCTAGCTGATTAGGAGAACACTGCATTCATCACGGAAAGGGGCATATGTTGCTACACAGCAATGCTCTTGGGCCTGAAAAATGCAGGGCCAACCTACCAACGCCTGGTCAACATGATCTTCCAAGATCAAATTGGTGACATAATGGAAATCTACATCCATGACATGGTGGTCAAATAAAAAAAGGCAGAAGATCATGTAAAAGACCTAGAAGTAGCCTTCAAGATCCTGGAAGAATTCAATATGAAGCTCAACCCTTCCAAATTCCACTTCAGAGTCTCTTCAGGCAAATTCCTATGATGCATGGTGACAAAAAGAGGGATTGAAGCCAGCCCAGAACAGATAAAAGCCATACTGGAACTGAAATCTCCCAAATCAGTCAAAGATATCCAAAGGTTAACAGGAAGAGTTGCAGCCCTGAAGAGGTTCATATCCAGATCATCTAAAAGATGCAGATCCTTCTATGATCTCCTCAGAAAGAATAAGTCATTCAAATGGATGCCTGAACACGGAACAACCTTCCAAGATTTAAAAATCTACCTAGCTACTCCTCCACTACTGGCCAAACCTAACAAAGGAGAACCCCTGATGGTTTACTTATCAGTCACTGAGACCGCAATAAGTGGAGTCCTGACCAAGGAGGTTGAAGGGCAACAACACGTTGTCTATTATGTAAGTAACAGTCTCCTAGATGCAGAGACAAGGTATGGACTACTTGAAAAATACATACTTGCTTTAATCATATCCCGTACAAAACTTATACCTTACTTTGAGAGTCATCCAATAATTGTCAGAACCAACCTGCCAATCAAATCTGTCCTGAGAAAACCTGAACTTTCAGGCAGAATGGCAAAATGGTCAGTATAACTAAGTACTTATGACATAACCTTTGAACCTAGGACAGCTATTAAATCTCAGGCCTTAGCAGGCTTTGTGGCTGAATTTAGTCCGAGCCTAGAACCAGACCTCATAAAAGAATTCAATCATCTAGACACCCAAATACTAGGCCAGGAATGGACCTTACACGTAGATGGAGCAACAAATATGAGAGGAATTGGCCTAAGATTAGTACTAAAATCACCACATGGAGATCTAATAGCTCAGGCTATTAGTTGTGAGTTCAAAGCAACAAACAATGAAGCTGAATATGAAGCCCTGATAGCTGGACTCAAGGTATGTATAGATCTTGTGTAAAAAATCTCAAGGTAAAAACTGACTCTCTTTTAATTTCTAATCAAGTCAAAGGAACCTATGCTGCAAAGGATTCCAAAATGGTTCTTTATTTAGATTATGTTAAAAACCTTTGCAAAGAATTTCGTTCATTTGACATTGATCAAATACCAAGAGACCTGAACACTCAGGCTGATGCCCTGGCAAGCCTGGGATCAAATTTCAGCCCAACTGTATTTGATAAAATACCTATTGTTCATCTACTAGAACCAACCATTCCAAAGCCTAACCAAATCTGTCCCATTAATGAGGACACAAACTCCTGGACCAAACCATACTATGATTAGCTCTGGCAGGGCATACTGCCCAAAGACAAGCATGAAGCGAGGGCCCTTAGAATTAAAGCCTCTACCTATATTATTATAAATAACATTTTGTTCAAAAAGTCTCAAGTTGGACCTTATCTGTGATGCCTGGAACCTAATGAGGCAGAACAGGTTATTCATGAAATAGATGATGGATACTGTGGAAATCACAAGGATGGCAGAAGCCTGGCAAAAAAAGTTCTAAGAACAGGTTACTTCTGGCCAACCCTAAGGGCTGACTGTTTAGCCTACAGCACCAAATGCAAAGCCTGCCAACTTCACTCCCCATTCATCCATCAACCATCAGAGCTACTACACTCCATCTCAGCTCCCTTGCTATTCATGAAATAGGGAATGGATATTGTAGGCAAACTACCCTAAGCTCCATGACAAAAAGTCTTCATGTTAGCCATGACTGACTACTTCTCAAAGTGGATAGAGGCTGACTCATACAGGAAAATCAGGGAAAAGGATGTGATATCATTCATCAAACGTAATATCATATGCAGATATGGAATCCCTTTAGAAATAGTTTGTGACAATGGAACTCAGTTCGTGGGAAAAAGGACAAAGGCTTTTTGTGCAGAATGGAATATCAGTCTAGTAACCTCTACACCAGGCTATCCAAAAGGCAACGGCTAGGCAAAATCCAGCAACAAAGTGGTAATAAACTGCTTAAAGAAAAAACTGCAAAGAAGAAAAGGTAAATGGGCTGAAGAACTTCCCTTGGTCCTATGAGCTGACAGAACTACACCTAAAACATCCACAGGCCAGACCCCTTACTCCCTAGTCTATGGCTGTGAAGTAGTGATCCCAGCTAGAATCCATGTTCCAACTATCAGAAGCAGCCTGAATACCGTAGAGGAGAACAAGCCATTACTACAAGATAGCCTAACCCTGGCAGAAGAATTAAGAGATGCAACCAAGATCAGAATAGCTTCCTAAAAGCAAACAGTAGCCAGAAGCTACAACAAAAACATAAACATCAGGGTATTCAGGGAAGGAGACCTGGTCCTACGAAAAGTCTTCCCAAATACCAAGGACAAGAATGCTGGCAAAATAGCTCCTGCATGGGAAGGACCTTACCTGATTGACTCAGTAGTAGGACAGGGAGCTTAAGTAACCGTGGGATAATGTGTTAACTGTATATATATGTACAAAATGATATTATAGAGAATTGTCTTGCATAATGTTTGATATAGGATAGAAGGATACGTGTAGTGTTTGAATGAGATAGTTATGTTACGATTGAGTAGTAATAATGTGTCGTGACTAGATGAAATAATCTGTGACGATTTTCAAATATACTTTGGAATCGACACGAGTTGTTGTTTTGCAGGAATCGTTAACTAAACTCGTAACTTTTGATCTCGTAACTGATCTTGCTCGACCGAGTACAAGTGCCCACTCGACCGAGTAGACCTTACTCGATCTAGTTGAGGAGTTATAAGATCAAAAAAGTTGGAACTGCCAGCGAAAACTTGATCGAGTAGCTCCAAGTCGATCGTGTAGAGGTCACTCGATCGAGTACCATAGTTACTCGATTGAGTAAGTGCTATAGTACCCGCAATTATACGGGATTCTTATACGTTTCCCAACTCTACTTATTTTATTTCATCATAACTATAAACCTTATATTCCTCTAATCTATCTCTTTTCCTCTCAAAACTTGGTGAATTTGTGCTTGTTTCCTTGTTTTTCCTTCTTGCTTAATTCATTTTTTTCATTTGCTAATCATTCAAGGTAAGAATGTTCATCCTTTTCTTTGTTTTTAATCAATTAGAACTATATAAAGTGTTGAAAAATCAGATTGGTATCCATGCATTCTTGCTTATAATTGTTGTAATATGGTATAAATGCTCTAGATTGTTGATTATTGATGCTATAAGGACAAAAAATTGAATCAATGTAGATACCTCATTTCTACACCTTCCGCCAACCACCCAGTGATGATTGGGCCGCATGTTTGGTACGCGGAACGATTTATGACAGTCCGTAAGTTTATCGTCAAGTGATAGCTCAAATACTTGTGTCTACCCCTTGGTCGTCATCTACACGCCGATACCGTCATTTTGACAGTAATTAGAGTTTATTTAGAGTCCGAGTCAAAAACCGCTTCATTTTCTAAGAAACCGTTTAAAATGTCGAGTCAGAATGCTCTAGAATATTCCGGATATTTGTTCCATAATTTAATTTTTTATTTTTTGGTAAAATATATCCCATAAATCTTATTTTAAGGAATAAAGAAGTATAGATATACCGGAATTCCATAATAGAAAAGCTGAAATCTTTCTTCCGCATGAGGAAACCTCTGGGAAATGACGCAGCAGATGCTGCGCCTCTTGGAAGGATCGCAGCAGCTACTGCGCCCTTTCTCCAGCTTGTTTTCGCTGTTTTCAGATTTTTTCCGTGATTTCTTTCCAAAGTTTGAGTCATTCCATAACTTTTCACATATTTTAGTATAAATAGAGACCTTCGGTCTCCATATTTTTCATGCGAGTATCCGCCCTTCTCTTCTCCCTTTGCATTCTAAGACTGTGCTCTAAGTTTTCGACGCCTACGTGATTGATCAATCGACCACGTAAGCTTAGATCATTCTGAGTTCCAGTCACGTTGCATGACCGACCAATTTGACCACTACACATCAATCAATCAATTAATTAATCTAAATCCTCTAACGAGGGCACTTTCTACATACATTCGAGTCGAGCAATCACTAAACGTTAACTTAGACAATCTCGTTTCGTCAAACATGTTAGTTTGAGGGTGTAAATCCCATATTTTTTATTGTATTTTTTATTTGTATCAATTAATGTAAGATTCATGTCAAAAATACATTCAAAACCGACTTTAAAAACCCTTTTATCAATCTGTTTTTACGGAACAGCAGCAACCAGACGTCGAGAAGAAACGCAGCAACAGCTACGCCTCTGAGAAGGGCCGCAACACCTGCTGCGCCTCTTCCAGAGGCTGCCGCTGCTTCTGCTCTTCTTCTTCTTCCTCGGTTCTTTTGTAGTATCATTTCTTTTCCTTTACTTTCTTATTTTCTTTCTTTGTACATAAAGTAGATTTTAATATATTCCTTTTAAGTTTTGACGTTTTATTTACGACCTAAATCCCTTATAATCAATATTTGCGAGTTTTCGTCATTAGATCAAACCCGGATTTTAGAAACTCGATTTGTTCATATAAAGTTTATGTTGGAGTTAGGGTCCTCCACAATAGTGCATTTATATAATAAATCTCATTAAAGGAATATCATCAGGATATTTATTATTTGATCCTCGTCAGTTGATCAACGTAAATCAATAACGGTTAGTCGACTAGAGTTTGACGTTATTGTCGTGAGATGGCGGTGATCAACTGACCCCTTTCGGTCACACCTATCGGAACAAACCCCAATTGATAGCTAATTAATTGTATGAGATACAATTTATTTAGTCCCTTAATTTATAGACTAAAAGGTTAGTCGATTATTTTTAGAGAGATTTCGAGTTGCGAACTCGTGGCGCGACAGTTATTATTTAATTATGCGATAATTAAATGATAAATTTTATGAGACGAGTTTTAGTTAATTAATTGTTAATTCACTAAAATTGTACTAATTAATTAATGTGATTAATATTAGTACGTAAATAATATGTGTAGCGGTACACGTATATTTTCGGAGTGATTTGGATAAAATTTATTGGATGCATTTAAACATGAAACGATGTTTAAATAAAATTTACACGTATTTGTGCGACAAATATAAGAACCAAAATGGACCCGTAAATGGGACATTGGACCGTGTAAATGGAGTGTAGTGGATGATTATAAACATAATCATTTCACTTTGCTTGATATACTTCCATAAGTTATCTTATGATCATTTTTGCATGTGATGTAAGATTGGACAAAAAAAATAAGAAAATCACTCCCTCACTCCACCTCCACCTACCCGTCCACTTCCCCCATATACACTCCATCATTTGTTCATTTTTCTACAACAACACTTTGAACATTTTGCATGTGTATATCATTCCTCTCTCTAAAATAATAAAAGCCATAATTTACTATGTTGTTAGTAAACAAAATAATTATTAAGATTGTTAGTAATATTCACATATTATCAAGGGTTAAATTTTACAAGTATCTAGTTAATACTTGTAAGATTATTTGGGTGTTGTTCTTGGGTGCTACTTGAAGGAGACTTTCTCTTTGAAGGTTTTTCTTGGAGGATCATCCATTTTTATTTAGCTCAAAAACAAAAAAGATAGGTGATCTAGTTTGTGCCCATTATACCATTAAAATCAATGTAAGGAAATTGTTTTTCCTTAATCTTTATTTTTATGCTTTTATATTAGCATGCATGTTACATAGATCACTTTAATGACATATTATGAGATAATTTGTTTTTAATTAGAGAGTCTAATTAGGATCTATGATCTTTCAAGTAGTATTAGAGCTTAGGCTTGTAATTTGCATGTTGATTTTAAGTATATTAAACAAATTACGAGATAATTTGGTAAATTCAAAAATTGTGTTAGAAGAGGTTTTAGCACGAAAATTTTTGGACATGCATAACTATTGATCTCAAAAGGTTCGTGGTAAAATTTGGTGATTTGTGAAGTTATTTTGCTAATTTTAATGATTTTTGGTAGAAAACCGAGTCAAAAATACCGTATTTTGGTTAAGAGTTAACTAAAAATAGTTAAAATTTGATTCGGGTCATGAAATTTTTATGTGTTTCATGCATATTTTCTACAGATTGTATGTAAAATTTTGAAGGTTGGTTAGAAGTTTTGCATGTTTATTGATTTTATGAGATAAAAGTCGATAAAAGTTAAATAAATTAATCATATATTTGAAAAATTTGTTCCTGCCGTTGATAATTTTATGTACATTTAAAAATATGTTTTAAAAGTTAAAAGTGAAATTTAAAATTTGATTTCACTTTGTTTTGATGTTTATTGGTTTTAGTGGTTAAAAACCGATAAATATCGATCTTTTTCTTCATAAAATTTTATCCGAATTTTTGGGCATTTTTTATGACATTGTGATATTCTTGGGAGTGTTACAGAATACTCAAAATTTTTTGTTTCAATTTTTGGTAATATTTTCAATTATTTTGGATTTATTACTTTAAAGTTATGATTTTACCGATTAAGTTAGCAAATTATCACCAAATCAAACTAATTATTCATCATTAAATTAGTGAGGACTAATTTTGAGGCCTAAAACAGTTTGGACAATTATTTTGGACTTAAATGATATTTAAGAGTTGATTATTGATTTTTACAAGTTAAAAATCGATTAAATCCACAAAACCGAGATGGATATCAATGATTGTTAGATAGGGCGATTTTGGCATCATTTTACAGAATTTTGAGCATATTTATTTAAGTTGAATGAATTATTGTCATTTATTTTAAGTATTTATTTTGTTGTACCTAGTATGGCCTAGTTTATTTTAATCGTTATTACCCGAAATGAATAGGAATAGCGATTTGTTTGTAATTTAATACGATCTCGTATCGTCGACTTGTAATTAATTAATAGTTTTATTTATTTCATTAAATAATGTATAATAGGAATAGCTATGTAATTTAATTGTAATAGTTTTTCTTACCGGCGTTTCCAAAAGACGGATTTACATCGACACGGAGTCTAATTTTTGGAAGGTGTTCCAAATCCCACAAGAAGAAGCCACTTTTGGAATGAAGAGGCAAGGGACCAAGCAGTTGGTTTTCGATATGTAATAGTCTAGTTTTTATTAACTAGGTGGCCATACTAGGATTATTCATATGCTTGCTTGCTTTTATTTTTCCGAGCATGCCAAAATCGCCATTCACATGCATTTTATTTTCGCGTTTGTCAATTCACGTCATTTACATTCACCGACTTAATTCACTTATAGGGAATTTATGACTAAATTGACAAGATCTCTCACATTACTAAAATTGAGATTAGCCTTACCAATTAGTAACACCTATGAATCCCTTGTTCATTAGAGCCATGCTCGCCCAAGCGGGGAGTTCTCTTTTTTCCTTGAGTAAGTAGAGTGGTAAACGGTTATCACGTGCCAAAGTTGGTTGGACTAAGCGGGGTATAAGACGGTCTTGTATTCCGGGGCTAGTAGATGGATTTGACGAAATCCGTCAACCAAGAGTTCTAGAGGTAGAATTAGTCAACCATTGACTTACCGAATTTACACGATTATGAGATGTTTCGCCCAAGCGATGCTCATTTTTGTTTAAAATTCGGGTCTTGGAATTATTTATATAATTTAGTGAGAGATCGTTATATAAATGCTAAAACATGTTAAACATGTTTTCACAATTATTTTTAAAACAATGAATGTTAATTTTTCCTATTTGTTGTAGCATTTTAATTCGCAATGGCAACTTCATCAACTCCATCGACTACTACACTAGGCAAAGATTCATGTCTAAGGTCCGTAATGGACAAATGTATCTTAAAAGATGAAGGTAGTAAATTTCTTGAATGGGAATCCAACATCAAAAGTGCCGTGTTATCCGACAATGTGCTCACTTACTTGACCGATTCTCCTCCCATCGAGCCCGGTCCAAGGCCTTCATCGACGGTGCGGACCGCCTATGATGACCATGTGAGGATGTCGAATGATATCAAAAATGTGTTGATATGGTCGATATCCCCAAAGCTCAAGCTTTCTTGCATTTCTTTAAATGCGTACGAGATATTCACTCGTATGACTACTATGTTTTAACAAACACCTAAAGTCCGCCAATACGAAGCGGCGACACGCTTCTGATACCCGTCGTTGTGAGTACCAAAAATAAGATTTATAATTTCCTATTAAGACTAACCTAGGCTAGTGGTAATAGGGTCGAACCACAAGGAGGCAGATGTAAATTCTAGTTGATTTATATTCAGTCTACGGTAACAATTGTGGGGGTTGAGTTGAGATGGTCTATAGCTAAGAACAAATAAAGATAATAAACTAAAAAGACGGTTTAACAGATAAAGAAAGGGGTACTAGGATGATCGGTTCATTATAGCTTCGGCGGCAGCAAACTAAGTCGGTCTGAGTCAACACAGGTGAGGCGGGAAATAAAGAGGTCCTCTCGGTCCACTCTTAACAAATAGCATCTTTCGATCTCGCTATAGGTCCCTAATATCACTAATACTAACTTTCGTTCTGAAAAGTGACTAACGGTCTAAACTATACCTATCCTTCGATCTTAGCATAGTTTAGTCGATTCAATTGAAGGTCTAACAACATACCCTATCTTTCGATCTAATGGGTTTGTCATAAATTAAGTATCTAACTGGTCGCATGCATTCGATTCGTTAAAAACAACATTAAAATCAATTAAAACGAAAGGTAACCTCACGAGGTCAGTCGATCGACCGGGTAAGGTGGTCGATCGACCAACACGCGGGTTCAGGCCGTGTATAATCTAATGCCGCCTATGCTACAATTCGCCTACATCCTAGTACAAACTATTTAGCTACTCATGCTGAAAGTGATAACAACAATAATACTAGGGCATAAAAGAGTTGAATCCATATTTAAAGCGATAGGGCAAACAATTAACATGCAACAATAAAGATGGCTTCGGGAAGCTACTGGCAATTCTAATCTAATAACGAAATAGATGAATTGAAATAGGGCAGAAGAATACCGAGAATAGCAGAAGAATGGTTAAGAACAAGAGCGAAAATTCCAATGCTTACAATATTCCAAACCCTAATTCTTCCTAAAACCGTATGTAAACTTAATGTAAAACTCACTGAATAAAACTTAGTTCAAAACTCAATGATAGACTTGATGATAACTGAAAGTTTTTAGGTTACGTTATATAGAAAGTAACGTAACTTCTTATTTCCTAAACCTAGCATCATGGGCTTGTGCTTCCTCAGTCTTCTAATTCTCGTCTGAAATAGCAGTTGGGTCGATCGACTGATGTGAGGGGTCGATCGACTAGTCTTCAGCAAACAGTAGCTTCTGGAACCCGAGGATTGGTCGATCGACTGAATGTGGTGGTCGATCGACTGGATGAGCTGCTACTTGCCTCTTATAAACTCGTGGGTTTGTCCTTTGGGTCTTGGATTGCGCACCAAGCTCGTTCCTTAAGTGATTCATTTACGTCACATGTAATGCAAGATACTCGGGGACGGATTTAGCTCGATTTCCGCTAGATTCTTCGCATTTCTGCAATAATGTACAAAAATACGGAAGTAGACGGAAATAGGGAGAAATGTAGCATAAACTACATGAATGAGCTCTGAACTGCGTGTAAAATGGGATGTAAAACATCATAAAAAAGACACGCATCAAACTTCCCCAAACCAAACCCTTGCTTGTCCCCAAGCAAGAACTAGACTCGATTTAAAAACCTAATGGAACGAGTTCAATCTCAGAGCGAATTGCAACCTGTCAAGCCTAAACCAATTTTAATGCACAACCAACAATCAACTAGCAAATGAATCATGCAAACGAGTTATGTAGTCGTTAAAACATGCTGAACTGTTAACTATGGAGACTTATCAAAATGGACTCTCGCGGGTCGCTCAAATCACTCAATAAATACAGGTGAATATATGCAAGATAGAAAGAAGTAATTTTATAGTGACTCTCACCTAACTACGACCTATGAAGACATGCCAGCAATAAAATATGAAAGAAATCTCTATGACCGTACATATGCATTCCAACAAAACAGATGACCAATGACACACGCCGAGGTATATATGGGATATGTGAGGTATGGGTAAGAAGAGGCAAAACATCTTATGGAAGAGTGGAGGTACAGGTGATCAAGCTAGTACCAAAACGGAACCAAATGGCAACATCCAACTTCTTGCTCATAATCAAACGAAACGGTGCTATAGCAAGCACAAAACTCACAATCTCCAAAATACTAAATCAATAAACTCCCCATAGGATATAAATGAACCATGGGAGCAAAAATCGCCAAATAATAAGGACTGAATCATGCGAATTGATTTTTCTTTTTCGGATCTTTAGTCGATCGACTATAAGTGGCAGTCGATCGACTGCTTTGAACAGTACAAAACTCTTTTTTCTTTTTTTTTCCTTTTTCTTTTTCGAATCTTTTTCATCTTTTCTTTTCCTTTTTCTATTTCTTTCTTTCCTTTATTTCATCTTCCCAATAATGTCTCAACAGAGCATATGCCACCAAAAATGAGTAACAACCCCAAGAACACAGACTACTAGCTTGACAAAGGACAGGCTAAATGTAGGATGTAGTAAATGGGACAAAAAGGGATATTTTTGGCAGTGTGGAGCTTATGGGCATCATAAGAAAAGGGAAACCTCTACCACATGTGTCGACTAACCACAGACCGAATGCATACAGGTATTAAGTAGATCAAGTTCATATTTATGCAAATTAAGGAAACATGTCTCATAAGGAGTACTACTCCCATTCCTAAATAAACCGGTCATGAATGTCACCAGTTGTAGGCTCTAAATCTCAGAAATATGATGTAGCTTGCCAATTTTCTAAGTCAGGTCTCAAGTCCAGCAAAATAATTCAACGAAAACTCGTAGATATGCATAAACGATTCTACTAATAACATGTTAATCTAGCAAGGCTCAGGCAAAACAGGTGCAAATGCAAAATCATCATGGAAATAATACCGTTCCGACTCGACCTATATGCTAAAATAAACGTGCATTTTATTGAAATTGTTGAAATTTTTCAATTTTTTTGGAATTTTGTATAAATAAGAGAAATGAAATAAAATAATGCAAAACAAAATTAAACGTGAATGCAAGCAAATGATATGCGACGCAAAACCCTTCCCCAAACCAAATCGCACAATGTCCCCATTGTGCAAAATCATATAATGAAGAAAAGAGAAATGGGAATTTGCGAGAAAGGAAATAATGACATGAAGTAAAGAAATCAGGAACTCACAAGACTTTAAGCGCAGCAAGGGAAACCTCCCCAAACCAGCGTGAGCTAGGAGGTTTCAGTAGCCAGCAGTGCTACTAATAAGTACCTGAAAGACAGAAGATACCACGCATAAGACTGAGAAAAACAATTTTGAAGCGGTAAGATTGTGCACAAATGAGAACATCAGAAGAAATAGATAAATTGGACGGAAAATAAAGTGGAGTAGAAGACTCCCTTAAGTCCGCATATCGACCAAACACAGCAGGGGAGAGGTCGTGAATAAGTAAAGCAGCAGCAGCGGTCGATCGACCACTTAACCCAGTCGATCGACCAAGTAAACATGAACAGTGTCTCCTGGAACCTGAAGATCAGTCTATCGTCCACTGGAACCAGTCGATCGACTGAAAACACTGCTGCATCCTCATATTTCTTCGTAATTGCTCAATGACTTGAGCTAACAAGCTCTAAATACCTGCAGGCGCACAATAATACGCGCCCAAAATTTGCGCAAAACCCAGAATAAAGTCTGAAGTACTTAAAAATCCTAAACAAGCGAAATAAAATGCGATGTTTTCGCGCACACAACAAGCAATAAAAATTAGTTCGAAAGCAACAAAATGTTTGAAAAGCTTTTGATCAACTAGTAGTTGATCAAGAAAGGCCAAGGTATGGCCCACTTCGTCGGCTTCGGGCTACTAGAGGTAGCCTCAATGGTGCTAATCAGAGCGGCTGCACCCTTCTTAGCTTCCACATCCGTATGGCTCGACGGATCAATAGTCTCATCATCTCCCCAGTCAAGGGTCTCTTTGGGCTCATCGGAATCCAAGTCGGACTCCTTTGCTTTGACTGGCTCGTCATCAACTATCTCATCAATTCCATAGCTCAGGCAACCAAGACCTCCTCTTTGAATGATAGGCTTTGTCGCACTAGAGTGACTCGCAGCTCATCCTTCCCCAAACCAGCTCCGCAATGTCTAAAACAACAGATTCTTCCTCCTTTTCGCTCCCAACTGGGGCGGAGGGGTTAGCACAGAGTAGTAATAGAGACAGGCAATTCGGGAAGCACAAAGTACGATTTCTTTTCGTAAACCGTATTACAAGTAACAGCCACATGGGGTCCTTCTTTTTAGCAGTTGGGCAAAAATGATAGAATGTTTCCCAACTTTGAAGGTCAAAGTTCCAGAGCCTACGTCAATAATCGCACCAAAGAAGTGTGCGTAAACGGCCTACCTAGGATGATCGGTATATGGGCATCCTCGGGCATGTCAAGGACAACAAAGTCAACAGGAAGAAAAACTTCCCTATTTGGACGGGTATGTCCTCTAGGACTCCTATAGGCTCGACCGCAGATCGGTCAGCCATCCGAACTGTCATGTCCGTGATAAAGAAACGGGTCGCCTTAAGCTTCCTAGCTAGACTCAAGGGCATGACACTTATACTAGCCCCTAAATCACACAATGCCTTCTCAATTGAGAAGGTACCTATGTTGCAAGGAACAGAAAAAGTGCCCGGGTCCTCTAACTTAAGGGGTGCAGTGTGAGACAGATAGGAGCAAGACTCCTTAGTAAGTGCGACAGTGTGCACTGTTTCAAGTGACCGCTTCTTGGACAAAAGTTGTTTAATAAATTTAGTATAAGCGGGTACTTGGTTTACTAACTCAAGGAAGGGGACTTGTACATTCAGACTACGGATAACATTTTCAAATTTGCTGAAAGATACCTGTTCCTTGGTCGGTACTAGCCTCTCCGGGTAAGGGGCTGTAAGAAGTACCTTAGCCCTCTCCTCCAAATCACGCGCGCTGGCATCCTTGGACTTAGGCTGAAAGTCCGTCACCTTCTCTTTGTTGAAGCTTGACCCTTCCTCAGACAGTCTCAAATGAGAACCATTAACCGTCATTGGATCGAACTTCGGAGCCAGGACTGACCCATCAGCACTCGGGTCTTGTCCTAAAGTCTTCGGGACTGTGGTACCCCGAAACAAGTGGTCTCGCAGATTATTTGGCATTAAAGGACGAAATTCCTCAAGATCAAGCCGATCTCGTCGATCGACCGAGATGTACAGTTTTAAGCTCCTCAGAACCCGTGCTTGGTCGATCGACTAGGTATATCAGTTGATCGACTGATATACCTGGTAGACGGCTGTTTCTTTGATTTATTCGTTGAAGCTTTCTTTTAACTTATTTCCGGCTCATCTTTTCGACGGCGTCCTCGACCATGGCAGGGCCATCAAGGGTGGACCCGCTCCTCAAGGTGATGGCATTTAAGGTCTCCTTTTGGTCAGTTTGGGTCGGCAAGTGTCCGGGAGCTCGAGTGTTGCTTTTGCTAGCCAATTGAGCAATTTGGCTCTCTAGTAGCTTCATCCTGGCCTCTCTTGCTTGGGACTCCTTTAGCAGCAAGTTCTTAAGCTCGGAAAATTCAGAATTCTGCGATTGTTGCTGCTGCGGCACATAGGGAGGTTTCTGATAATGTTGCTGCTTTTGATGAGGGGGCACATAGGGTTTTCTTTGTGGCGGAGCTTGAGTTGGGTTTAGGACATTTTGGCTCCTCCAACTCAAGTTTGGATGGGTATTCGGCTCATAGTAGGTGTTGGTCTGCCTATAGTGTTGAAAGGCAGCACAAGACTCAAAGGGACTAGGGCAGTTCTTCGAAACGTGCCCCTCAGCTCCACACCTTTCGCAGACGAAAGGACCGTCTGACACAGCATTCACTTGGTACATCCCACCTTTAGAAGCTCCTCCTAGTTCATACTTGTCAAATCTCGCAGTAAGAGCCTCAAGCGCAGCGACAGAGGAGGATTCAGCAGCCCTCCTCTGGTTCCCTCTGGAATTCCCATACTCGGCCTTGTGGGTAGCTAGATCGTCAATGATCTTCCACCCTTTGGTTGCTCCCAAATTTTCAGCAAATCGTCCATTGGTCGGCAAAGATCCAAAATGGCCCTCTGATCGTCGTACAACCCATTGTAGAAATGATTGCACAAGCTCCACTTTTCGAACCCATGGTGCGGTATGGTTCACACCAACTTCTTAAATCGGACCCATGCTTCGTGGAAATTCTCATCTGGCCCTTGTTTAAAGCCCGTGATTTGAGATCTAATAGCAATCGTCCTTGAAGCAGAAAAGTACTTCTTGTAGAATGCCAATGCCAATGAATTCCAATCGGTGATCCCCTGAACGGTTCGGTCCAAATCTCTATACCACTCCCTTGCAGCATCACGAAGGGAGAAGATGAACATGGTCTCCTTGATCTGGTCTTGGGTCACGCCGGCTGGTGGGGGTATGGAACAACAGTAGTCAATAAAGGTCTCCATATGTTTAGCTGCATTTTCATTTGCAGCTCCCCCGAACTGGTTCTTCTCAACCATGCTAATGTATGAAGGCTTTGGTTCGAACTTCCTGGCATCTCCTGGTAATTCGAACCCCTTGTATAAGTTTTCAGCTGTCGGCTCGGAATGACTAGCTATACTTGCTTCCTCGGCCATGACTGGAATCTCTGGAGAGGTAACTGTCTCGGCTGAAGAAGTGGAAACGGGTGAAGACTGTGGGTCTTCTTCGAACAGATCGTTCTCGTAATAGCTTGACAGAGTACTCAGCTCTTCCTCTGTCCGTAGTATCCTTTGTGTTCGTCTCAACTCGCGCAAAGATTTCTCTAACTCAGGGTCAAATGGTACTAGTTCACCATCCTGTGACCTGCGCATAAGAGGAAACTACAAAAAGAATATAAGAAAAGTTTAAGGAACAGAAGTCCCTTAAACTAAGAAAGACTAAAAATAAAAACAACTAAAATTAGGACTGTTGCCTCCCCGGCAACGGCGCCAAAATTTGATACCCGTCGTTGTGAGTACCAAAAATAAGATTTATAATTTCCTATTAAGACTAACCTAGGCTAGTGGTAACAGGGTCGAACCACAAGGAGGCAGATGTAAATTCTAGTTGATTTATATTCAGTCTACGGTAACAATTGGGGGGGGGGAGGGGTTGAGTTGAGATGGTCTATAGCTAAGAACAAATAAAGATAATAAACTAAAAAGACGGTTTAACAGATAAAGAAAGGGGTACTAGGATGATCGGTTCATTATAGCTTCAAGCGCAAACAAACTAAGCGGTCCGAGTCAACACAGGTGAGGCGGGAAATAAAGAGGTTCTCTCGGTCCACTCTTAACAAATAGCATCTTTCAATCTCGCTATAGGTCCCTAATATCACTAATACTAACTTTCGTTCTGAAAAGTGACTAACGGTCTAAACTATACCTATCCTTCGATCTTAGCATAGTTTAGTCGATTCAATTGAAGGTCTAACAACATACCCTATCTTTCGATCTAATGGGTTTGTCATAAATTAAGTATCTAACTGGTCGCATGCATTCGATTCGTTAAAAACAACATTAAAATCAATTAAAACGAAAGGTAACCTCACGAGGTCAGTCGATCGACCGGGTAAGGTGGTCGATCGACCAACACGCGGGTTCAGGCCGTGTATAATCTAATGCCGCCTATGCTACAATTCGCCTACATCCTAGTACAAACTATTTAGCTACTCATGCTGAAAGTGATAAAAACAATAATACTAGGGCATAAAAGAGTTGAATCCATATTTAAAGCGATAGGGCAAACAATTAACATGCAACAATAAAGATGGTTTCGGGAAGCTACTGGCAATTCTAATCTAATAACGAAATAGATGAATTGAAATAGGGCAGAAGAATACCGAGAATAGCAGAAGAATGATTAAGAACAAGAGCGAAAATTCCAATGCTTACAATATTCCAAACCCTAATTCTTCCTAAAACCGTATGTAAACTTAATGTAAAACTCACTGAATAAAACTTAGGTCAAAACTCAATGATAGACTTGATGATAACTGAAAGTTTTTAGGTTACGTTATATAGAAAGTAACGTAACTTCTTATTTCCTAAACCTAGCATCATGGGCTTGCGCTTCCTCAGCCTTCTAATTCTCGTCTGAAATAGCAGTTGGGTCGATCGACTGATGTGACGGGTCGATCGACTGGTCTTCAGCAAACAGTAGCTTCTGGAACCCGAGGATTGGTCGATCGACTGAATGTGGTGGTCGATCGACTGGATGAGCTGCTACTTGGCTCTTATAAACTCATGGGTTTGTCCTTTGGGTCTTGGATTGCGCACCAAGCTCGTTCCTTAAGTGATTCCTTTACGTCACATGTAATGCAAGATACTCGGGGACGGATTTAGCTCGATTTCCGCTGGATTCTTCGCATTTCTGCAATAATGTACAAAAATACGGAAGTAGAGGGAAATAGGGATAAATGTAGCATAAACTACATTAATGAGCTCTGAAATGCGTGTAAAATGGGATGTAAAACATCATATAAAAGACACGCATCAGCTTCTTTGAAGCAAAGCGTGAGAGGGGCCAAAAGGTTGTTCCCCATGTACTCAAAATGGTCGAATATGTCAACATCCTAGAGCGTCTAGGGTGTAACATTCCTAAGACTCTTATGGTGGAACGAATCCTCCACTCACTTCCCACCAAGTTTTCTCACTTTAGGGTAAACTACAACATGAATGGCATGGATAAGAGTTATCATGAAATTGAGTGAAAAAGGGGATGTTCTAACCATAAAGTTAAAGAACATGTCCCTTGGAGTTAAGAAAGGAAAGGGGAACTAAAAGTCCCAATTCAAGAAATCGTCAAAGAAACAAGACAAGCAAAAGGGGAAGGCCGTTGAGAATGGCAATCCCAAGGCAAAAAGTGTCAAACTCTCCGAGGCCGAATGTTTCTATTTTTATGGGAAGGGGAATTATAGGTGGAGTTGTCCCAAATACTTGGAGGATCTCAAGGAAGGGCTTGGGACGCCTATTGGTATGATTTCCTCTCTCTATGTGATAGACGTTAATTATGCTTGCACTTCCACTTGGTTACATGATACCGGATGTGGCTCTCACCTTTTTAATCATTTGCAGGGTTTAAGGGACGTGCAAGCACTAACAAAAGGTGATGTGGATCTCCGCATGGGCAATGGAGCTAAAGTAGCGGCCGTTTCCGTGAGGACCTATGTGCTCACTTTAGCTAGTGGTCTAGACTTGTATTTAAATAAGTGTTATTTTGTACCAACTTTAACCAAGAACATCATTTCCATTTCCGCGTTAGACGCGGAAGGCTTTTGTTTCATGATTAAGGACAATAGTTGTAATTTTTCATTGAATGATGTGGTTTATGGCAAGGCCATTTCAATTGGAGGCATTTATGTTTTAAATGATGTTAATGACGTTTATCATGTGGAAACTAAAAAGCTCAAAATGGGTGATCCAAATGAATCCTACCTTTGGCATTGTCGTTTAGGTCACATAAACGAAAGACGCATTAAGAGACTTGCTTCATCAAAAGTGCTCAAACCGTTTGATTTCGAATCTTATGGTATATGCGAGTATTGCAAGATGACTCGTGCACCTTTTGCGGGAAAAGGGACACGAGCTTGTGAGGTTTTGGCCCTCATACATACGGATGTGTGTAGACCCTTAACCATCACCGCTAGAGGAGGTTTCACTACATTACTTTTACTGATGATTTGAGTAGATATGGGTATGTCTACTTGATGAAGAATAAAAGTGAAGCTTTTGACAAGTTCAAGGAGTTTCAGAATGAAGTAGAGAACCAATTGGATAAAAAGATTAAGACACTACGATCCGATCGTGGTGGTGAATACCTAAATTCTGAATTTGATTCACACCTAAAAGATTGTGGTATAGTATCACAATGGACTCCTCCTGGCACACCACAACTAAATGGTGTGGCCGAAAGGAGAAGCCGAACTTTACTAGATATGGTTCGGTCTATGATGAGTCTAACCGAGCTTTCTAGTTCATTTTGGGGCTTTGCCCTCTTGTCTGCTATATTTTCACTAAATCGAAGCCCGACTAAAGTGGCCGATAAGACTCCATATGAGATATGGACAGGGAAAGTCCCTCATTTGTCATTCATGCACATTTGGGGTTGTGAAGCATATGTCAAGATCAAGTCTTACAATAAGCCTGCACCCAAGTCTGACAAATGTGTTTTTGTATGATATCCAAGGGAAACACGTGGCTATTACTTCTAAAATAAACACGAGAACAAAGTGTTTGTGGCTCGTGATGTTGTCTTCCTAGAAAAAGAGTTTATTTCTAGGAGACAGAGTGGGAGAAAATTCGAACTTGAAGAAGTTCGAGAGCCACAAACCGAGAATGAGGTAGAGGAGAATGTGGAGGATAACATTCCTTCATCCTCTGAAACGGTAATTGTTCCTAGAAAGTCAAGTATGATTTCTAATCCACCTAACCGCTACCTTGGTAACATCGAAGAGGATAGTGTTTTGTTACTTTTGGAAAGTGATGAACCCAGTACCTACAAATCGGCCATGTCTAGACCCGACTCCTCATTTTGGCTAGAAGCCATACGGTCTGAAATAGATTCCATGTATGAGAACCAAGTATGGGACTTGGTGGATTTACCTGAGGGAGTGCGACCCCTTCAGTGTAAATGGATATATAAAATTAAGCTCGGCGTGGATAAACATGTAGATGTATACAAAGCTAGATTGGTGGCAAAAGGTTTCACCCAAGTTCATGGTTTACACTATGATGAAACTTTTGCTCCAGTCGCTATGCTTCGGCGCATTAGGATAATCTTAGCAGTTGCCACATTTCATGATTATGAGATTTGGAAAATGGATGTCATAACCGCCTTCTTGAATGGAATTCTAGAATAGGAAGTGTACATGATACAACCTGAAGGTTTTGTGGATACATCTAACCCTAAAAAGGTGTGTAAGCTCAAGAAGTCCATCTATGGTCTTAAGCAAGCATCTCGGAGTTGGAATCATCGCTTTGATCATGTTATTAAACAATACGGTTTCACTCGAGGTGTGGAAGAACCGTGTTGATACATGAAGTTTAGTGGGAGTAAGGTTGCATTCCTTGTCCTATATGTGGATGACATATTGCTCATCGGGAATGATATTCCATCGCTCACTTCCGTTAAGGTGTGGCTAGGGAAACACTTCCAGATGAAGGACTTGGGAGAGGCACAACGAATCTTAGGTATCCGGATCTATAGGGATAGGTCCAAAAGGATACTAGCATTGACAAAGTTATTGACCGGTTCAATATGAAAGACTCCAAGAGAGGATTTCTACCTATGGACCAAGGGATTACTTTGAGCAAGTCACAGTCTCCCTCTACCCCTAAGGAGATTTAAGACATGAAGACCGTCCCTTATGCTTCCGCTGTTGGGTCTATCATGTATGCTATGATTTGCACTCGTCCCGATGTTGTGTATGCCTTGAGCATGACAAGTCGTTATCAAGCCAAGCCTGCTGAGAGTCACTGGATAACCGTAAAGAACATCCTTAAGTACTTGGGAAGGACTAAGGATTCGTTCTTACTATTTGGAGGAGATACTGAGTTGCGTGTAAGAGGTTACACGAACGCAAGTTTCCAAACCGATCGGGATGATATGAAATCCCAATCTGGCTATGTATTTATGCTAAATGGAGGAGCAGTTTGCTGGAAGAGCTTCAAGCAAAGCGTTACCGCGGATTCTACAACAGAGGCTAAGTACCTTGCAGCGTCTGAGGCTGCAAAGGAAGCTATTTGGATTCGGCAATTCAAGGAGGGACTAGGAGTAGTCCATTCTGCCAAAGATCCGATCACTCTATATTGTGATAACAGTGGGGCTATTTTTCAAGCCAAAGAGCCGAAGTCTAGTAACAAGTCTAGACAAATTGAAAGGAAATACCATGTAATTCGAGATTATGTGGAAAGGAAAGAAATTGACATTTGTAAGGTTAGGACAGACGATAATATAGCTGATCCTTTAACCAAGCCTTTATAAAAGGCTAAGCATGATGGTCATGTCGTCGCAATGGGATTGAGACGAGTACCAAATTTTCTTTAGATTATTGATAAGTAAGAATTGGATAGTGTAGCTCTTTATATATATATATGATAATCGCATTCATTATTTAAGAATTCATTTATGAATTCTTTTATTTAGTGTGACTAAACTAATAATACCGTGTTTATCTGAATAAGTTGTGGAGACAATGTTGAACACTATTCAAGTGAATAAGATGGACATTGTATTTTGTCCCTAGTCACTTAATGAGGTGACGTCTCGGAGTGACTATATTGTAAGTCAATTCATGGTTGTTCAACACCATGAGGTCATACGTGATTACTAGTCGATTACATAGGCACAGCGTGTGACACTTTGCCGGAGAGTGACCATTTAGAGAGTCCATAAGTTCTATTCTAGACGCGTGGTCGTGGCAGGGATCT
Source organism: Silene latifolia (assembly GCF_048544455.1). Classification (NCBI taxonomy): domain Eukaryota; kingdom Viridiplantae; phylum Streptophyta; class Magnoliopsida; order Caryophyllales; family Caryophyllaceae; genus Silene; species Silene latifolia. The sequence continues at coordinate 112,640,300 of NC_133527.1, read as the reverse complement.
CTAAGATGTTCCTATGAGTAAATTCTTTTGACTGGAGACTATTATCTAAGTCAATGCAGTTTCTGAGTGACTTTGGTTTTTGTCCTAGGTCGTGCCGTGAATGGAGGCCAAAAGGACATCTTCTGAGTCATGATGATCTGTATTGGGCGAAGATAAATTGGGCATACAGGAATTGTCCTCCCACGTTGGGTAACTATATCTCAAGGTCACTCGAGGTGTTGTGACTATAAATGCGTGGCCACGCTCGGAAGTAATCTGTGTAAGATTTTTCCAGTCATATAGTCATACTCCTGATCGAGAAAACCACACACGATATGTTCATGTGCAAGTGCGGCCTGAAAGACACCTTGCATTGAGTGGGAGATTAAAACGGACAAGAGAATTGGTAGCGCACACCTTATGTCAGACAAGTGGGAGATTGTTGGAGTTAATGTCCCCCACAATAGTGCGTTTACATAATAAATCTCATTAAAGGAATATCATCATGATATTTATTATTTGATCCTTATCAGTTGATCAACGTAAATCAATAACGGTTGGCTGACTTGTGTTTGACGTTATTGTCGTGAGACGGCGGTGATCAACTGACCCCTTTCGGTCACACCTATAGGAACGGACCCCAATTGATAGATAATTAATTGTATGAGATACAATTTATTTAGTCCCTTGATTTATAGACTAAAAGGTTAGTCGATTATTTTTTGAGAGATTTCGAGTTGCGAACTCGTGGCGCGGCAGTTATTATTTAATTATGCGATAATTAAATAATAAATTTTATGAGACGAGTTTTAATTAATTGTTAATTCACTAAAATTGTACTAATTAATTAATGTGATTAATATTAGTACGTAAATAATATGTGTAGCGGTACACGTATATTTACGGAGTGATTCCGATTAAATTTATTGGAAGCATTTAAACATGAAACGATGTTTAAATAAAATTTACACGAATTTCTGCGACAAATATAAGAACCAAAATGGACACATAAATGGGACATTGGACCGTGTAAATGGAGTGTAGTGGATGATTATAAACATAATCATTTCACTTTGCTTGATATACTTCCATAAGTTATCTTATGATCATTTTTGCATGTGATGTAAGATTGGACAAGAAAATAAGAAAATCACTCCCTCACTCCCTCACTCCACCTCCACCTACCCGGCCACTTCCCCCATATACACTCCATCATTTGTTCATTTTTTACAACACTTTCAACATTTTGCCTGTGTATATCATTCCTCTCTCTAAAATAATAAAAGCCATAATTTACTAAGTTGTTAGTAAACAAAATAATTACTAAGATTGTTAGTAATATTCACATATTATCAAGGGTTAAATTTTACAAGTATCTAGTTAATACTTGTAAGATTATTTGGGTGTTATTCTTGGGTGCTACTTGAAGGAGACTTTCTCTTTGAAGGTTTTTCTAGGAGGATCATCCATCTTTATTTAGCTCAAGAACAAACTAGATAGGTGATCTAGTTTGTGCCCATTATACCATCAAAATCAATGTAAGGAAATTATTTTTCCTTAATCTTTATTTTAATGCTTTTATATTAGAATGCATGTTACATAGATCACTATAATGCCATATTATGAGATAATTTGTTTTTAATTAGAGAGTCTAATTAGGATCTATGATCTTTCAGCTTCTGGAATTCATCCTTTGTACATGTTTCCATTGTTTATTTTCAGTTTATTTAGTTCTTTCCATGTTCGTTTCCGTCTTCATAAATAAACCTAATTTGTTTTAATTTGTTTATAATTCGTCTCTTAATTCGTTTTAATTAGTTTTGATCCGTGTTTATCGCTTTTATGACGGTTTCATATGTAATTAAATATGTTAAATCACTTCCACTCGAGTCAAATATCGATAATCAATCATAAAACCTACCAACGAACATGAACTACCCGTGGTTCTGACTTCAAAGCCAGAGCCCAACTCAGAAACATACGCAGTAATAGCTGCGCCTCTTCTGAGGGACGCAGCAGTGCTGCGCCTGTTCTGAGGCGAGTTCTGTTAGGTTCATTAACCTATTATTAGACTCTTCTAATTGTGAACTAATTAACATATTAATATTAGTTCTTTAGATCTAGTGCATGCATAATTATACCGTCGTCAGGTACCAAAAATAAAACCTAGATACAGTAACAGAAGCTAGTAGTAAGTAGGGTCGATCTCAACAGGGAGATGGGAAAATGCCAGCCTTAATTAAGTCCCTCTAGGTAACTAGTTCTGGGGGTTTGAATAGTTTGTTCTAATCTAATGAGATCGAGAAAGAGAAAGAAAGCAAGGGAGTAGAAATTAAACAAGTAGAGAGAAACTAGCTAAGACAGTCGGTTCACCATGATTCTCTAGTCATGCAATTTAGGTCTCAGGTTAATGCGGATATGATCTATGGGGCAGTGAATATCTCCTTCCGGTCTCAATTCGCCCTAAAACACAAATAGCTTAGCTTCCGCCCTCACTAAAGAGCCCTAATGTTCGCTACGAGTCTCACCCTTTCCAATCCTCCGATCTAGGTCAAGGTTTAATGTGATTTATTAACTAATTGCGTCTACTCAACTAGACAAGAACAATTATAAGTAGCGATTAACAACATAGATTAAACTAGCATCAAACCTAACAATTCAATTTACACTTCCCTTAAAATCATGCCTCCCCTATGTCTTAGCAAGGGAATTTAGCTATGCATTATCATTGAAATAGCAATAATCATACACAACCAAGAAAGATTAAACATGATAACAAAGCAATGAAAGATTGATAACAACAATTGCGAATAAAGAGAAAAAGAAATAAAGGGCAATAAATGATTAAGATTAAGAATAAGAGTAAAGTTACCGATTACAAGTTTTAGATCCAAGCCAAAATTCTAGAGTAAGAGTATGAGAGAGTAGTAGAGAAGAAAAATAAGCTCAGGTCTCAGAGATAATGAAGAAGCGAGTATCAACGTCATTCTTAACCTAGCATAAACCCTAATTACAAAGCCCATCTCGAAAGAAGGCAAAAACACGCATAAATAACAAAGTCTCTCGATCGAGTGAAGTGAAACCACTCAATCGAGGACAAACCCTGAAATTCCTCTCGATCGCATAGAAAAGATGTTCGATCGAGTACTCTTTGTATCAGCCCCATCGGTCGAGTATCAGAACAGCTCGATCGAGTGAATCTTCAACGGATAAAGCATTCGATCGACCAAATAATTGACCGATCGAGCTATATTAGCACATAGGACTCTTTGGCACCTTCCGAGGTCAGCTCACGCGTCTTTAGGTGATAAATTCCAAGCTTCGATTCCTTATTCTCTACAAATGTATGCAAATGGGACAAGTTTAGGCTCGATTTATCTTCTTTCTGGTCCGTACCTGCAACTTACACAAGACAAACCAAAGTAGACTATTTGGCGATATTTGTAGCTAGATGCCACGTAAATAGTACAGAAATGCGTGTAAAAATGAGGTAAAAACCTTATATAAACCACACGCATCAAATCTCCTCAAACCAAACCTTTGCTTGTCCCCAAGCAAACTATGAATGCGACTAAGACAACTAGAGGAACGGGACCAACTTATCGGCTACAAATCACCCACCTAGACCAGTTTAATGCAACAACTAACAAAGTGGCAAATGGTAAGTGCAAACGAATTAAATCAATGTTTCAAACTACTGAATCGTCAACCTTGCAAGACTCATATATATCGAACTCTCACGGGCCGCTCATCACTCAATTTTAAGCACAAGGTGAGTATATATGTAGCAGATAGAAAGAAGTAAAGACACTCACCTAACTCGACCTGCAAGAACATGCATGTAGCTTAACATGAATAAAATCTCTACAACCGTACATACACGTTCTAACCAACTAATGACCAAGACACATGCCGAGGACTTATATTTGGGTAAGTGAGGTAATGGGTAAGAAGGAGCTATAATGAATTTGGAAATGTGAAGTTAGAAGCCAAGCTAGCAACAATGGATCCAAACTAGAAACGCATCCCAACTTCATAATCAATAAATCAATACAAATCGGTGCTATATGGCAGCACAAAACTCACCAACCACTATAAAATGTTAACTTCCCATAAGATACAAACAGAATATGGAGCATAAGTCACAACATGATAATTTTTCAGCTCATGACTTTTTCATAATTTCCTCTTTTCTTTTCTTTTTCCTTTTCAATTATTTTTTCTCAATTTTGTTTTTCTTTTTCCACACAATTTTTTTCTTTTCATATTTTTCTTCTTTTCATTCCCTTCAATACTTCCACCAAACTATCAAATCAGATGTATAACCAAACCGCAATGAAACATTCCAAACAGCTACTGATTACTAGCTCGGCTAGGGTAGGCAAGATTATAGATTGTAGCTAAACAGGACAAAATAGGCAAGTTGGCTATGTGAGGCTCATAGGTAGAATGAAATAATGGGAACTGCCTCTCCAAACATGTGTCACCATCCACTGACTGAATGCATATAGGTATCAAGAAGACTAAATTCATGCTTATGTAAATTGATGTTACATGTCTTATAGAGAGTACAATGAATGTCACCGGTTTATTAAGCTCTAACCTTAGAATGTAAATGTAGTTTGCCAATAAATGAGTCAAGTGTATTCGTCCATATAAGAGAGAAACAAAAACTCGTAGATTATGTACATTACCATGCCAACAAGGTGTCAAGAATATGCAAGCCAAGGGTAAAGACTCAATGTAGCGTCAAAGTTCAATCATTCCGACTCAAAATAAACGTGAATTATTTTTGGATTTTATGTGATTTTTCAACTTAAAAACAACGATGCATGCGAAATTGAATAAACGTGTAAATGGAAATGCAAGAAAACATGCAGACACAGATATGGATGCATACCTCGCCAAACCAAACCATACAATGCCCTCATTGTACCAAAAATAGGAGAAAGAAATTCAAACTAAAGAGAAAAGGATAGCTGGAGTCGAAAAACATACAAGACATCGTAAGGAGGGACCTCCCCAAACCGACCACGTACATGGGAGGTCATGGGTAGCCACACAGCAGCACAACAAGCGAAAAATAATAGCTGGACCACGTAAAAACTCGATCGAACAGGTCAGAATGGTACGATCGAGTGGAATGGGTGCCAAAAGTGCTCAATCGAGAAGATGAGATACTCGATCGAGAGAAGTGGTTTTGCAGCATTTCGATCGAGAACAGCAGAAGCTCGATCGAGTACAATTTCTAGCCAAAGTTTTCGATCGAGTGGAAAAAATACTCGATCGAGGAAAGTCACCTGCAAAACGCATAAAAGAAGTACAGGGATTGCAAGATACACATAGTTTAGCATTCAAAGTTTAACACACAGCAAAAAGAAGAAAAGTATGTTTAAACTAAAATACAATAAAACGGTCCGGGTTGCCTCCTGGATAGCGCAGGTTTAAGAGGTTCCGCACGACCTTTCTGGCTTCAATTAACCGGCTTATCAGGATTGTCGAAGTACAGGACTTCAACACGGTTGTCTGCATCATTTGCCTCTTGGTAATGCTTCACATATTGCCCATTCACCTTGAACCTATTCCCCTCAGAATTCTCTAATTCCACGAACCCGAACTTAGTGACAGCTGTCACTGTATAGGGGCCACTCCACCTGGACCTCAGCTTGCCACGAAATAAGCGCAGTCGGGCATTAAACAGCAACACCTTCTGCCCGACGTGGAATTCTCGAGGTATGATCCGTTTGTCGTGCCATCTCTTCGTCTTCTCTTTGTAGATGCGTGAGCTATCATAGGCATTTAGCCTAAACTCCTCCAGTTCATCTAACTGCAATAAACGATTCTGATCACAAAACTTAGGATCAAAGTTAAGTTCACGAATTGCCCACCAAGCTTTACATTCTAACTCAACAGGTAAATGACATGACTTCCATAAACTAACCGATATGGTGATGCACCAATCTGTGTTTTAAAGGCAGTCCGATATGCCCATAATGTGTCTTCTAGCTTAAGACTCCAATCCTTTCGTGACTTAGAAATTACATTAGCTAAGATCTCTTTAATCTCATGATTAGAGACCTCAACTTGACTACTAGTTTGGGGATAATACCCCAAACCACGCCGATGTTGAACACCAACCTTAGACAAAATAGAAGTTAGTTTCTTTTCTTTAAAATTCATTCCCCCATCACTAATGACGACCCAAGGGACACCAAATCAGGGAAATATAATCTTTTTAAACATCTTAATCACGGTCTTCGCATCACAATGGGGTGAAGCAATTGCATCCACCCACTTAGACACATAATCAACAGCTACCAATATATACTTGTTACCTTTACTAGATTGGAAGGGTCCTTGGAAATCGATGCCCCAGACATCAAAAACCTCAACTACTAGGATACCATTTTGTGGCATCTCATGTCTCTTTGAAATGTTCCCTGATCGTTGGCAAGCATCACAGGCTGAAACAAAAACCTTAGCATTAGCAAATGAAGAATGCCAGTAAAAACCAGACTGGAGTACCTTTGCCACGGTGCGCGATGGACCGTGATGACCACCTTAAGGGGAAGAATGACAGCCCTCCAAGATTGCTTTGGTCTCCCACTGCGGAATACACCGTCTGCACACTTCTTGAATAAATAAGGGTCATCCTAGAAGTACTTCTTAGCGTTATAAAGAAAACGCTTACTCTGCTGATAAGAAAGGTCAGGCGGCAGTGGACAACTAACAACATAACTAGCTAAATCTGCATACCAAGGATCTTGGTTAATAATAGAAGACAAAACAGCAAATAAAGAATCATCAGGAAAAGAATCATCAATAGGTAAAGAATCTTCTCCCTCTTGCTGTGACAGTCCCAACAGATGATCAGCTACTATGTTCTCAGCACCTTTCTTATCTTTTATCTGCAAATCAAACTCCTGAAGGAGGAGTATCCATCTCAACAGCTGTGGCTTAGCTTCCTTCTTAGCAAGAAGGTGTTTGAGCTAGGGCTGAGCAAAATAAACCGAACCGATTTTTTAAACCGATAACCGAATTCAGAAACCCAATAATTCAATTTTTTTCCAGTTCGGTGCCCGAACCGGTTTTTTTTGGGAAATTCGGTTTGGGTTCGGGTCCTAAAAAAGCAAAACCGGTTTACTTTTTTTTCGGAAAAAAACAATAAAAAAATGACATAAAATAAACAAAGACGTATGATTTGGTTGAATTAATGGGGATGCATGATGGTTTAGGTAGAAATTTAAGAGTTAGTATGGAGAGGTGTGTTGAAAAGCGTCAATTTGGGAGTAAAAAAAGTAAAAACCGGTTTATAAATTCGGATCCGGATAACCGGTTTTCGGATCCGGTTTTTAAGTTGCTAAAAAACCGGTTATCCAGTTTAAAACCGGGGCGGTTTCGGTTTGGGAAAAACCTGTTTTTGAAAACCGGTAACCGAACCGGTTTTTAAATCCGGTTCGGTTAACCGGTTTTGCTCACCCCTAGTCTTAGCGCTGCATGGTCTGTAAAAATAGTAACTTTCGATCCTATCAAATAACAACGAAATTTTTTTAGCGCATATACCACAACTAGCAGCTCTTTTTCAGTAGTGGTGTACTTCACTTGAGCCTCATCCAGAGTTCGGCTTGCATAGTAGATTGCATTCAAAGCTTTGTCTTTCCTTTGGCCTAGCACCGCTCCTAATGTATAGTCACTAGCATCACACATAATCTCAAACGGCAAATCCCAGTTGGGAGGCTGTATAATCGGCGCCATTATCAAGGCTTGCTTTAACCTGTTAAAAGCAGAAAGTCGCTCATCAGTGAATACAAAGGAGACATCCTTAAGAAGCAGCTGTGTAAGTGGTGTATCAAATTTTGAAAAGTCCTTGATAAACCGGCGATAAAAGCCAGCGTGACCAAGGAAACTCCTCACTCCCTTAACATTAACGGGAGGAGGTAATTGCTTAATCACTTGCACTTTTGCTTTTTCAACCTCAATACCGCTGTCTGAAACTAAGTGCCCTAAGACAACTCCCTCGTTGACCATGAAGTAACACTTTTCCCAATTAAGCACAAGGTTAACCTCAATGCAGCGCTGCAACACTTTTCCCAATTAAGCACAAGGTTAACCTCAATGCAGCGCTGCAACACTTTATAAAGGTTAGACAGACAGTTAGAAAAATCACTTCCATAGACACTGAAATCTTCCATAAAGACTTCTATAATAGACTCAATATACTCAGAAAATATCCCCATCATGCACCTTTGAAAGGTGGCAGTGGCATTACACAAACCAAAAGGCATCCTACGATAAGCAAAAACACCTTGAGGACAAGTAAAAGTAGTCTTTTCCTGATCCTCTGGATGAATAGGGATCTGAAAGAACCCTGAGTACCCATCTAGATAACAGAAAAACTTATGAGAAGCTAACCTTTCTACCATTTGATCAATGAAAGGAAGGGGAAAGTGATCTTTCTTAGTGGCGGCATTCAGCTGTCTGTAATCTATACACATCCGCCAGCCAGTCACTACTCTTGTAGGTATTAACTCGTTTTTGTCATTATTGACCATATTAGTCCCTCCTTTCTTAGGAACTACCTGAACTGGACTCACCCACTTGGAATGACCAACAGAATAAATAATACCTATGTCAAGCAGCTTCATTACCTCAGCCATCACAACATCTTACATCTTCTGGTTCAGCCGGCACTGACCCTGTCTGCAAGGCTTGTGATCCTCCTCAAGCTCAATCCTGTGCATACAAATATCGGGACTAATACCCTTGATGTCATCCAAAGAATAACCCATACCTTTCATGTTCTTCTTAAGCACAGCTAACAAAGCAGTCAGCTGATCATCCTCAAGTTTAGCACTAACAATGACTGGATATTGCTCTGTATCATCTATGAAAGAATATTTGAGATGAGAGGGGAGAGGCTTACGCTCAGGTACCTTTTCCTCTATGGCGCAGAGAGTGCTAATCATTTTTTCCACCCTCTCTCCTTCAGCGTCGGTGAGTTCACGCTCATCAAAAGCAGCTTCAAGCAAATCCAACATAGCATCATTGTTATCTGGGTTATCTGCACACTCATCCAAAAGCATTAGAGCCAAAGTCATAGACAGACTCGTCAACAACATCAACAGAATAACATGTATCCTCTATAAAAGAACCCGACCAGAAGTCATAGACAGACTCGTCAACAACATCAACAGAATAACATGTATCCTCTATCATTGGCCGAGCCAAAGTACTGGGTAAACTGAAAGTAATCGTGTCATCCCCCACTGCAAGAGTCAAACACCCTTCTTTGACATCAATAATGGCCCCAGCTGTACATAGGAACGATCTTCCTAGTATAATTGGGGTCCGGGTATCCTTAGCTATATCTAAAATGATAAAGTCCACTGGTATAAAGAACTTGCCCACTTTCACAGGCACGTCTTCTAAGATACCCAAGGGTCGTCTTACAGATCTATCGGCCATTTGTAATGTGATATTGATCATTTTAAGGTGACCTATATTCAATTTCTTGCAGAATGACAGGGGCATGACACTGACACTGGCTCCTAAATCACAAAGAGCCTTGTCTATTACTTCATTACCTGTAGAACAGGTAATAGAGAAACTACCCGGGTCTTTCATTTTAGGCGGAGCTTTATTTAAAAGTAAATTACTAGACTCTTCCATAAATGCAACAGTCTCAAATTCACTTAGCTCTCTCTTACGCGTCACAATATCTTTCATAAATTTAGCATAAGTAGGTACCTGGGTAATAAGTTTGGTAAGAGGCACAGTTACCTGAAGGTTCTTGACCACGTCTACAAACTTACCGTACTGTCGCTCTACCTTAGCATCCTTCAGACGTCCGAGATAAGGAACCCTGGTAGCTATGAGTGGACCCGCGACTTTCTCTTTACCTTTATCAACACGTGACGCCTTCACAGCAGGGGAAGATGACACGGTAGCGAAATTAGATGTTATATTTGATGTTCCGCTGCTTCTGGTGCTCGAGCGAACACATTTGTCACTCGATCGAATGGTTTTTTTAGGAAAATTACTCGATCGAGGAGTATGGACCTCTCGATCGAGATCCTCAATTTCAGCTTCTGTCGATCGAGTCCCAGAATCTGTCGATCGAACAACTTTGTCTGCCAAATCACTTGATCGAGAGGAATTAACTTCTCGATCGAAGTCTTCAAATTGGGCACTTCTCGATCGAGCAGGTATTGTACTCGATCGAGTAATGGGAGAAGCTAAATCACTCGATCGAGCTATATTTTAAGTCGATCGAGCTGCAGGATGATATTCAGCAGGGATATCGTTTATTAGCTCCTCCAACTCGTTATCCAGGGTATCATCAACTGTCACAACCCCGTCTTCTGTCATTTTTGGTCCATCATAAGCAAGACCGCTTCAGAGATTAAAGGCGTTGATTAGGTCACATGGGGGTGGTTGATTCGCTTGGTTTTGCGCAAGTGTTAGACGCGCAACTTGCTCTCTTAGCTCTGTTATGGCAGTATTATCATTGTCGCATTTCTTCCAAAGCTGTTGTGTTAAGTTCAATACCAAGGATTTCAGTTCGGCGAACTCCCCATTTATAGAGAGCGAATCTGGTTGCGGCATTGGAGTAGAAAAGCTAGAAACATTTTTTGTTGTCAAATCCTCATAAAGCTTGGGGAATGGTACCCATTGCTTGTATTTTAGATAAGCAACGACGCGCTCTATATCCGCCATACAACCAATAGGGTCATGCCCCTCCATACCGCATCTACCACACACTATCACATGCTCAGTAATAGCACAAACTTGTTAGTGCTGACCCATAGTCTATATGATCTCCGGACTACCTAGCCTTCCGCTAGGACTCTCCATCTCAGCTACTACCAAATCGTTCACATACCTACCTCCTCGGGGATTTCCATATTCGGCAACATGAATGGCCATTTCTTCGATAAGATGCCATCCTTGATCATCCTCCACATTCTTGTGAAACCTCCCCTTGGCTGCATTATCAAGAATAGCCCTCTGGTCCGGATACAACCCATTGTATAATTGGGTACATAAGAACCAGCGCTTGAAACCATGATAAGGCACAGATCATACGAGCTTCTTGAACCTAATCCAAGCCCCGTTCAAGTCTTCAGTAGGTAGTTGCTCAAATGCAGTAATGTGAGCTCTCAACGCATTAGTGCGCTGTGGTGGGAAATATCGCCTGTAAAAGGCTAAGGCAAGGGAATTCCAGTAAGTTACACTGGCAGCTTCCCTGTCTAAATCTCTCAACCATTCCCGGGCATCATCAGTCAAGGAAAAAGGGAAAAGAACTCCCTTAACTCTGTCTTGCGTTATCCCAGCAGCTAGAGGAATGGTGGAGCAGTACTCTGTAAATAGCTCTATATGCTTGCAAGGATCTTCTCCAGGTACCCTCCTGAAGAGGTTTCTCTCAACCAGTTGTATATATGAGGGGTGGATTCCAAAGCTCCCCGAATCAGTAGTGGCTAGCAGGAAGCCTTTTGGAAGTGAATCCACCGTAGGCTCTGAATGACTAGAAATATTCGGCATCCCGGCAGATAGAATTTACAGCTAGGCAGGTACGACAATGTTCTCTTCTAGAACAGATATCCTGTAAATCTAATTAAGAAGTAGCAAAAATATGAGATCAATCTCAAGGAATAAATTCATTGAGACGAGAGACAAACTTAATAAAAGCAACAAAATTACGCCACCTCTCCAGCAAAGGTGCCAAAATTTGATACCATCATCAGGTACCAAAAATAAAACCTAGATAAACTAACAGAAGCTTGTAGTAAGTAGGGTCGATCTCCGCAGGGAGATGGGAAAATGTCAGCCTTAATTAAGTCCGACTAGGTAACTAGTTATGGGGGTTTGAATAGTTTGTTCTAATCTAATGAGATCGAGAAAGAGAAAGAAAGCAAGGGAGTAGAAATTAAACAAGTAGAGAGAAAATAGCTAAGACAATCGGTTCACCATGATTCTCTAGTCATGCAATTTAGGTCTCGGGTCAATGCGGATATGATCTATGGGGCAGTGAATATCCCCTTCCGGTCTCAATTCGCCCTAAAACACAAATAGCTTAGCTTCTGCCCTCACTAAAGTGCCCTAATGTTCGCTACGAGTCTCAGCCTTTCCAATCTTCCGATCTAGGTCAAGGTTTACTGTGATTTATTAACTAATTGTGTCGACTCAATTAGACAAGAACAATTACAAGTAGCGATTAACAACATAGATTAAACTAGCATCAAACCTAACAATTCAATTTACATTTCCTTTAAAATCATGGCTCCCCTATGTCTTAGCAAGGGTGATACGTGCATATTCTATACACTTTATCTGTGGTTTTGGCACGTATTTCCATGCATAATTGATAGCTTAAGGCTACTATTTCTCCCGAAACGGTTTACTTTGCATTTTCTATGATTTATTGTAGGAATGCGTGGAAGTAGGCTAAATCAAGCCAAGTACGTCCTCCGGAAGCAAGTTCAAGGAAGCCAAGAGGAAGGAGAGTTCATTCACTCACCTTGGGATGCGTGCAAGGAGTGAAGTGTTGTTTGGAAGCAACAAGGAGCCACTGCACAGTATTTTCAGTCGATCGACTACGCCTTTCAGTCGATCGACCACTGGAGCTCGACGAAGCTCTTTGTTCGCATGTTGATCGATCGACCGTCTTGACGATCGATCGACCTGATTTCGAGCTGACGTTTAATTTTCCGTGTTAGACTTTTAAAAGCCCAACTTGTAATTAACTTTCAGTATCTTTTTATCACGAGAACGCAACAACTTTTAGGTTATTCTTTTCATTCTGAAAAAACTCAGTTTTCAGATCTAGTTTTGAGACGGAAACCGTTGATTGAGATACTTTGTTCTTGAAATTCGATTAGTAAGCTTTTTATGCAACTCTTCCTTTTCTTATTTTCACTTGTTATTTTGATTCTCGTTTCATCAATTAATTTCAGTAATTGAATTTCTCTCCTTTGTTCTAGCTAGATTCCATCATGTTGAATTTGTTCTTTATTATTAATTTCGCAATTAGTGTAGTTATGATTATGCGTAGGTAATTCCTTTGATTGGGAATTAGGTGAGCCATGGTATGAAATTAGGATTGTTGTGTAGCATGAGTTCTTCCGTATTGGTCTTGTTATCTTTTGATAGATTTCTTTGCTAGGTCGAAAGATTGGTAATTTGATTTATCGCTAGATTTAGAATTTCTCTTGAGTGAAAGCTTTGATAAATTCTAGGGAATTATTAGACCGTGAGGTTATTTGAGCTTTGATCGAAAGACTAGCTTATCTTCCCTGAGACCGTATTAAAAGACCTCCGCCGCTTGACTGACCCGTTACTTGCCATGGTGAACCGAAGTTCCTGATCCCTTCTTTTTTTATCTTGTTAAGAATATTCATTTTTGCAATTAGCCTGTCAGCCAACCAATTTCAAAACCCCCAATTAATTGTTACTTTTATAGACTGAACAATAGCAAATAAAATCAACCTTGTCTCTCTGTGGTTCGACCCTTACTATCACTAGCTATAGTTTTAGTTTGGAATTATAAATTTAATTTTGGTACTAAACGACGGTATCAAATTTTGCGCGTTGTTCTTGGGGAGACGGTGTAATTCTGTTTGCTTTATTTTAGTTTATTTTCCTTGTCTCAAGGAAACATTCCTTGAGGCCGTTGCTTACCTTTGCTTCTAGTTTTGCTTTTGCACGAGATAGAAGACGGGTTTTGAGAGGAAGACTTGAGTACTCTCATTTTGGAAGTTATGGCTACGATATATGATAATTTTCAGCCAAAGGAGCACCACCTTCCAAAGGGGCAACAGTTACCTACCCCTTCTACCGGTAAATTCGAGTTTCGTTCCTCTTATATTGATTTAGTGGAACGGAATCGTTCATGGTCCGCAGATGAAGACCCCTTGAAACATATGGAAATTTTCACGGACTATTCTTTGTTCAATACCTATACCGGAGGGGGTAACTCAAGATGAAGTAAAGGGGTTTATGTTCTTATACTCCTTGAAGGATTCGGCGCGAGATTGGTATCGCTACCTCGATAGAGTAGCATTTGAGTCACCGATTGGACATCTTTAGCATTAGCCTTCTACAAGAAGTACTTCCCGCTTTCAAGATCGATGCCTTGAAGAGTAAAATCACGAGTTTTCAGCAAGGAGCCGACGAAGATTTTTGTGAAGCATGGGGACGTTTCAAAAGTTTGGTCCGAGCTGTCCCTCATCATGGTTTCCAGCAATGGTATCTTTGCAACCTATTTTACAATGCTTTATATGATGATTACAAGGTTATTTTGGATGCAGCTGCTAATGGTAGGTTCCAAAACAATACCGGTCAAAGTAAAGGTTGGAACACTATTGAGGAGATGGCAGTCCATAAAGCTGAGTTTGGAAGTTCACGTGGAAAGTCACGAAAGCAAAGTGAAGAAATGACTGCCGTTATGACACTTATGACTTCCATTTCTACCCGTCTCGAGAAGCTCGAGACTTCTGAAGCTTCCAAGGAGAAAGTCGAAGTTCCTGTTCAAAACTCAGATGAGATCGAAAAGTTAAGAGAGATGGTCCAACTCCTTTTGGTTCAAGTTGCGAATATGGAAGCAACCGGGATTGAGTCCTCACGGAATTTTGTGAAACAATTGGAGAACATGGAGGCTAATCAAGCCGCTAATTCTTCAAGCAATTGTGAAGGGCCGGTTGAGACGATCAATGCCCTCAATCTCAGAAGTGGCCTTTCTTATGAAAGTCCCGACAAGCCAAAGGAAGACTCGGGAAATGGTGAAGAAGCTCGTTTGAATTCTGATGCAAAAACGAGTCTGAATGCCAGTACTGTTGGTCGATCGACCAACATTCCCAGTCGATCGACTGAATTGTCAGACAAAATAGTTTCTGGTCAGAAACTATTCACACCTAGCACATCCAGTCGATCGACCAACATCCTCAGTCGATCGACTGAGATACCTGATGACGTTAATTCTGGACAGGAACTGTTCACGCCCAGCTTACTTGGTCGATCGACCACCCATACCAGTCGATCGACTGGATCTCCAGAGCAGGATGCAAATCCGTCAACTAGTTTGCATGATTCATCACTCATTGATGATTTGACGGGGGTTTTAAACCTACGGAAGCCGAAGGTTACTGATCCTACGGCCAGTGTTGCAGTCCTGTATCCGGAGCGTTTGAAGGCTACCAAGCTGGAGCGTAAGTTTGGTAAGTTTCTGGAGATGGTCCAGAATCTCGAGGTAACGGTTCCTTTCACTGATTTAATTACCCAGGTACCCTCTTATGCTAAATTTATGAAAGATATTTTGAATCGTAAGAGAAATTTCCGTGATGATGGTAATGTTGCGTTTGTGGAGGAATGTAATGTTCTTTCACAAGTTAATGTGCCACCTAAATTAAAGGACCCGGGTAGTTTTTCAATTCCTTGCACTATAGGTAACCACGTAATTGGAAAGGCCCTTTGTGACTTAGGGGCCAGTGTTAGTGTCATGCCGTATTCTGTTTGCGAAAGGTTAAACATTGGTAGACTTAAGGTGACCAATATTACCGTTCAAATGGCAAATAGATCGACTCAGAGACCTATAGGTGTTCTAGAGGATGTACCCGTTCGAGTGGGTAAGTTTTTTATTCCTGTCGATTTCGTTGTTTTGGACATTGCAGAGGATAGTCAGATACCTATTATTTTAGGCAGACCGTTTTACATACAATTTGGGGCTGTAATAGATGTCAAACGCGGAACCATCACCTTAGAGGTAGGGGATGACACCATTGAGTTCAGTCTTGCTCACAAGGCAACTGAACCTGCTAATGAGGATACGTGTTATTCTATTGATGTTGTTGACAGGATTGTTACTTGTAATTGGAGGGAATCCTTAGCCAAGGATCCCTTAGCTGATCTAACCTATTTAGATGAGTGTGCGCAGTAATACTGAGTGGAGAATCTTTGAGGAGCCGGATGCTTTGGTTGCCTCAATGGAGAGCTACGAGCTCAATGAAGAAGTAGATGAGATGCTTTTGAGCCTGGCCAACGATAACTTGGTGAACACTTGCTACACCATTGAAGCGATTCTGTCTATCTTTGTAGAGGTAAAGGTACCGGAGCGTAAGCCACTTCCTCCTAATCTTAAGTATGTTTTTCTAGATGATACGGAGCAGTACCCAGCTATTGTTAGCTCTAAGCTTAACGATGACCAGCTGTCTGCTTTGATGTGTGTACTTAAGAAAAATAGGAAGGCTTTGGGTTACTCTCTGGATGACATTAAGGGCATCAGCCCTGATGTATGTATGCACAGGATAGAGTTGGAAGAAGGCCACAAGCCTTATAGACAGGGTCAACGCAAGTTGAACCCAAAGATGCAGGAAGTTGTTATGGCTGAGGTGATGAAACTACTTGATGCAGGTATTATTTATACAGTTGGCAACTCTAAGTGGGTTAGCCCAGTTCAGGTGGTCCCGAAGAAAGGAGGGACCACCGTGGTTAAAAATGATAAAAATGAATTAATACCAACTCGAGTAGTGACAGGGTGGCGGATGTGCATTGATTATAGATAGTTGAATGCCGCCACCAAGAAAGACCATTTCCCCCTCCCTTTTGTTGACCAAATGACTGAAAGACTTGCTTCTAACAAATTTTTCTGTTTTCTAGACGGATATTCAGGGTTCTTTCAGATCCCTATTCATCCGGACGATCAGAGTAAGACTACTTTTACCTGTCCACAGGGTGTTTTTGCGTATCGTATGAATGCCTTTCGGATTGTGTAACGCCCCTGCTACCTTTCAGAGGTGCATGATGGGGATTTTTTCTGATTATATAGAGAATATTATGGAAGTATTCATGGATGATTTCTCAGTTTATGGCAGTGACTTTGATCGTTGTTTAGCTAACCTTGATAAAGTCATACAGCGTTGTATAGATGTTAATCTTGTTCTAAACTGGGAAAAGTGTCAGTTTATGGTCAATGAGGGAGTTGTGTTAGGGCATCTGATTTCTGATAAAAGTATACATGTTGACAAGGCAAAGGTGCAGGTGATTGAGCAATTACCTCCTCCCGTGAATGTTAAAGGAGTGAGGAGTTTCCTAGGTCACGCTGGTTTCTACCGGCGTTTCATTAAGGATTTTTCAAAAATTGCTAAACCACTTACACAATTGCTTCTTAAGGATGCCGTCTTTGAATTTACTGATGAGTACCATGTCGCTTTCAACAGGTTAAAGGAGGCCCTAGTTTCTGCGCCAATCATTCATTACTGATTGGGACCTCCCATTTGAGATCATGTGTGATGCCAGCGATTATGCTATCGGTGCAGTTCTGGGACAGCGAAAGAATAAAGCTTTGAATGCCATATACTATGCGAGCCGAACTCTGGATGAGGCTCAAGTCAACTATTTTACCACTCAGAAAGAGTTTCTAGCTGTTGTTTTTGCCTTAGACAAATTTCGGTCTTATTTGTTAGGTTCTAAGGTTATTGTTTATACTGATCATGCAGCGTTGAAGACTCTTTTTATTAAGAAAGATGCGAAGCCGAGGCTTTTGAGGTGGATACTCCTTTTGCAGGAGTTTGATTTGGAGATCAGAGATAAGAAAGGAGCAGAGAATGTGGTAGCTGACCACCTATCTCGTCTGCCGCTGACAGAAAGGGAGGATTTATTGCCTATTAATGATTCTTTCCCTGATGAGAGTTTGTTAGCTATTACTACTTTAGGGTCTTATCCACCTCCGTGGTTTCTTTGATTTTGCTAACTTTTCTTTGTGACGGGTAGGATACCACCCGAGCTTTCATGGCAGCAGAAGAAGCGGTTTGCCTATGATGCTAGACAGTATTTTTGGGATGATCCTTATGTTTTCAAGGAATGTGCAGACGGTCTCATCCGGAGTTGCGTACCTCAGTGGGAGGTGAAGGATATCCTAGAGGCTTGCCACTCTTCTGCTTATGGTGGTCATCACGGTCCGTCCAGGACCGTAGCTAAGGTGCTCCAATCTGGTTTCTATTGGCCAACTTTGTATGCAGATTGTCGTGATTTTGTTCTTTTGAATGCGATGCTTGTCAAAGATCGGGAATATTTCAAGAGACATGAGATGCCACAGGTAGGCATTCTTGAGGTCGAGATTTTCGATGTCTGGGGCATTGATTATCAAGGACCTTTTCCGAGCAGTCAAGGTAATAAATATATCCTCGTAGCTGTAGATTATGTATCCAAATGGGTGGAAGCTATTGCTACTCCCCATTGCGATGCAAAGGCCGTGATTAAATTGTTTAAAAAGATTATTTTCCCTCGTTTTGGTGTCCCTCGGGTTGTCATTAGCGATGGGGGAATGCATTTTAAAGAGAAACAACTTAGTGCTTTATTGACTAAATTCGGTGTCCAACATCGTAGAGGTTTGGGGTATCATCCCCAAACTAGTGGTCAGGTTGAGGTTTCTAACAGAGAATTGAAAGAAGTCTTAGCTAAAGTTGTTTCTAAATCACGGAAAGACTGGAGTCTCAAGTTAGCTGATGTCTTATGGGCTTATAGAACTGCGTTTAAAACGCCAATCGGGATGTCACCATACCGATTGATCTATGGTAAGACATGTCATTTACCTGTTGAGTTAGAGCGTAAGTCTTGGTGGGCTATTTGTGATTTGAATTTGGATTCTAACCTCTCTCGTGAGAAACGCATAACACAGCTGAATGAGCTAGAGGAATTTAGGCTGCTGGCCTATGACAATGCAAGGATCTACAAGGAGAAATCAAAGCGCTGGCACGACAAGAGAATCATAAAGCGCGAGTTCCATATTGGCGATAAGGTACTTCTTTTTAACGCCCGTATCCGTTTATTTCCTGGTAAGCTGAAATCCAGGTGGACCGGCCCCTATACGGTCACAGCTGTCACAAAGTTCGGATCTGTTGAATTGGAGACCTCTGCTGGAGAAAGGTTCAAGGTAAATGGCCAATATGTGAAGCACTATCATGGATCAGATGCATATGTTGGGAAGGTCGAGGTTTTGTACTTCGATCCGCTATCAGATGATGAGAAGTGAGGTAAAAGGGTCGTGCGGGACCCCTTAAACCAGCGCTAACTGGGAGGCAACCCAGTTGTATCTTTTTTGTAATTTAGGATTTCTATTTTGTTATTTCATTCAATTTGCATTTTAAGTTTTCTTGTTTTGATTCCTTTATTTTCATGCATTTGCAACTTCTTGGTTTGGGAAAATTGTACGCCTTTGATAATTTCTGCAGGAATTTATTTTATGCAAAGTGCGTAAGTGGTTTACTGGATTTCTGCGAGAGAAAGACAGGAAGTTATGATGGCAAAATGAATTTTGACGAATTTAATTCCAATTGCCAGTTCAAACAGTCGATCGACTTGGAGGTTCAGTCGATCGACTGAAGCGAGGAGAACAGAGGCTACTGTGCATAGGGAAGTGGTCGATCGACTGGGTCACATAGTCGATCGACCACCAAGGAGAGTCCAGAAGCCACGATAATGAAGGATCGGTCGATCGATCGAGTAAACCTGTCGATCGACCAGATCCGCGGGTTCGAGGGCGGTGATAAGGGAAGTTTCTATCCTTATTTTCTCATTCTTTCATTTTTCCCAAAATCAGAAAAGAGCAAACCCTATATCCTCTCCCTTTTTCGCGTTTTCAACTGCAAATCCGCCTCATTCTCTGCCTTTCTTGTTTTAATCTTCACAGAAATCATCAAGGTATGTTTCTAATCTTATCTTTATGCTTTTTATTCGAGTTTTGCCAAAGTTCCATGCAAAATCTTCGAGTAATGTGCCCTTGAGACGGAAAAATCGATTTGGGGAAAATGATTTTAGGGTGTGATTTCTGGTCATTTATATACTTTAATTGCTTATTCTAGCCTTTACCCTTTGATTTTCGACACTACTTAGCAACTGGGAGACGGTTATTTCAGTTTGCCCCAAAAATTTCGAAACCCTAATTTGCTTGGATCGTCTGATTTTGATTCGGGTTTCTGGAAATTGAAACTTAAGTTGGTTGTTTGTTGCTAATTTGATTCTTCTGCAGGAATAACAATGACAAAGGGAAAAGCGCCAATGCAAGAGGGACAATCGAGCCAAAGGCCAGCTAAGCAGCAACGAGGACCGCCCCTGATGATAGAATCCACTACGTATAGTCTACCTGACTATCCGCATGTTATCTTTGATAAACCTATTCAGCGCGCTAAATTCTCCTTCTTTGTTTCGACTGTAAAGGTCACAGCTACCCGGTTTCTCCACAAAGACACTTTGGAGAAACTAGGCTGTTATGAGTCGGTCGTGTCCCTGCTAAATGGGACGGGTATGATAGGTCTTGTGGACATGGCTGAGTTCACATATTATGTTTTGACCCTTGAGTTCTTTTCCTCTTACGCTTTTGATTCCGAAGCCTTTGAGGCTGATGCGACCAAACCCTGCATTTCCTTTCGCCTTTTTAATGTCAATTATTCTCTCGACACTTGCCGATTTTGCGGGTTTTCGGGTCTTTACTCCGAGGGCAGAACCTCGGACCCCTCTGACACTCACCGGACCATGTGGTCTTGTATCGGTGACACTTACGGGTTGAGGAGGACGGGCACTTCCGTCCACTTGCCCCCTCTTCGTTATTTTCTACGGCTAATGGGTAATACCATTTTTGGCCGTAAAGAGTCTAATAATGTGAATAATATTGAGTTGTCGATTTTGGCGGGCTATCTGAACGTTGAGCGTCGGTGAGCCCGCATCTATAACATTGCCTACTTGACCGCCGCTCACTTTCAGACTGTAAGTGAGGGCAACTTGACCACCATTGCCTGTGGCGGTTTGGTGACACGTATCGCCAACCGCCTTGTTTTACTTTTCCCTCGACAGGAGGACCCCATTGACCCTGAGCTGCGTTTTATGGACCTCTCTTACGCGAGGGGTGTCTATTGGATCGATAGACAGATGCGGTGGAAGATTGATTCTTTCATTTGTGACCGCATCCCTGTCACGGGCTACCCTCCTGTCCTGCCCCTTACCACTGTTGAGGGGGCAGCTCGGCCGCCCCTGCCTAGTTACAGGCTTCCTCTGGTGGCGGCCACACCTTCTGCTAGCACTTCGAGGAGGGCTCGTGCCTCCTCTTCACAGGCACCGCCTACCTCCACTGCTCCCACTGCTGGCACCTCCACTTTTCGACCACCTACTCCCTTAGTTGTCCCTCCGGTCATGGACCAGAGGGCAATGTCACGTGTCTTGGGTGATTTGTGCAGGAGCTTCAACGAGCACATATTGGACACGGCCATCGCCCTGTTCCCGGTCTACGACGAGCTAGCTCGGGGGGGGGGGGGGGGGATGCTTCCAAAGGGTGACTGGGCTCACCCTTCTTACTTTGTTCCCCCTGTGGGTGGCTACCCTCTGGCTGCTAGGAGACCCCCTACTACCACCACCACTACTGGTCCCTCCATTTCCAAGAGAGCTACTCCTGCTGCTGAGGAGGAGGAGGAGAGTGAGTCGGGGTCCGACGAGGACAGAGACTCTGACTACGAGGGTGGAGATTAGATGATGGTGACCTCCCCGTTTTTGGCTGGTTTGGGGAGGTCGTATTTTGTGAGTTATTTTCCTTTCTCTTTTCGCTTCCTTTTACTTTCTCATGCTTTTATTCTCCCATTTTTCTGCTGGTGATTTGCTGTTGAGCACAATGGGGACATTGTGCGTTTTGGTTTGGGGAGGGTATTTGCATATGCCTTTCGTTTTGCATCTGCATTCGTTTTTTATTGCATTTCAGTCATATGTTTAATTTCTGCTTGCATTTGTTTTATTTTCACCATTCAAAAAAAAAATTTGAAAAAAAAATGCATAAAAAACAAAAAATATCACGTTTACTTTTGCATATAGTTGAGTCGGATTGGAGTTTTTAATGATGATTTTGCACTATTAGTCAAATATGCCATTCCTTGCCTTTTCATAGCTGCTTAGCAAGAATTAAAAGCGATATCTCAAATTTTGTTATGGAATCCATTTCGGGCAATTAGACTTGACTCGTTACTTTTGGCAAACTACTTATACCTTCTGAGATATAGAGCCTATAACTGGTGACATTTATGACCGGTTAATTTAGGATTGAGAGTAGTTACTCCCTTCATTTCGTGTTTTGCACGTGTATGAGTTTTGATTGCTTATTGCCTATACGCATTGGTTTGTGGTCGGTATTGCATATTTGGAGAATTATTGCATCATCCCCTTTTCTCATTTTACCCCATTAACCCCACTATAAGCCAAAATTGCCAGTTGCCCTCAACTACACCCCATACTTAGCCTACCATTGTGCCAAGCTAAGAAGTAGTGGAGGAATTTGGTGTCTTAAGCTGTTTTGGTTCGCTCTTGTAATGTTGGAGCGGGTATTTTTGAGAAGTGACGGATTTACTTCAGCCTGAAAACAGGAAGAAAGAAAAAAAAATGAAAAAAAGATTGGGAAGTTGTTCACCTGGGCAGAATGCTCTGGAGTGTGCAAGGTGGTCGATCGACTGCCATCATTGGTCGATCGACTACCAGTTCAGATTTTGAAAAAAAAATGAAAATGAAAGAAAAATAAAGAAACAGAAATAGAAAAATGAAAAAAAAGAGAGAGTCTTGAAAATAATAAAGTCTTGGCTGAATTAAAGACACGCCTCATGTGTTTACCTCTTGATTTGGAGGCGTTCGTTTGGATTTTTGTGTTGCCTAGTCAGTAAAGGCATGGTTATTTTTTGTGGAGTTGTAAGAACGGGATTCGGTTTCAGATGGTTCGTTAGGTACTAGCTTGGCTCTTACCTTCACTTTCCCATAATTGTTTTGCCCCTTCTTAACCACTTAGCCTCACATATCCAAATTTTGCAATAGTTCGGCATGTGATAGTCCTTGACGGTGGTTATGCGTATGTACGGTGAATAGAATCATTATTCATGCTAGTCAAGCATACATGTTTTGTCGGTCGCAGTCTAGGTGAGAGACTATATTTTTCTTCCTTCTCTTTTACATATTATCTTACCATTTGCTTTGCTGAGAGAAGAGTGATCCGGGAGAGTCCGATTGTATGAGTCTTGCAAGGTCGAACGCCCGACTTAATTCTATGATATGCATAAATTTGGTCACTTGATTTAAGCTTTGCAGTGGTTGACTTTGGGCATTAAATGGTTTGGCATTGACTTGTAGTTAGCTCTGAAATGTACTCCTTTCCATTTAGTTTTTTATACGGGTCATAGTGCTTGCTTGGGGACAAGCAAGGTTTGGTTTGGGGAGATTTGATACGTGCATATTCTATACACTTTATCTGTGGTTTTGGCACGTATTTCCATGCATAATTGATAGCTTAAGGCTACTATTTCTCCCGAAACGGTTTACTTTGCATTTTCTATGATTTATTGTAGGAATGCGTGGAAGTAGGCTAAATCAAGCCAAGTTCGTCCTCCGGAAGCAAGTTCAAGGAAGCCAAGAGGAAGGAGAGTTCATTCACTCACCTTGGGATGCGTGCAAGGAGTGAAGAGTTGTTTGGAAGCAACAAGGAGCCACCAGACAAAGATTTTGGTCGATCGACTACGCCTTTGATCGATCGACCCGGAGCTCGACGAAGCTCTGTTCGCATGTTGATTGATCGACCGTGTTGACCAGTCGATCGACCTGATTTCGAGCTGACGTTTAATTTTCCGTGTTAGACTTTTAAAAGCCCAACTTGTAATTAACTTTCAGTATCTTTTTATCACGAGAACGCAACAACTTTTAGGTTATGCTTTTCATTCTGAAAAAACTCAGTTTTCAGATCTAGTTTTGAGACGGAAACCGTTGATTGAGATACTTTGTTCTTGAAATTCGATTAGTAAGCTTTTTATGCAACTCTTCCTTTTCTTATTTTCACTTGTTATTTTGATTCTTGTTTCATCAATTAATTTCAGTAATTGAATTTCTCTCCTTTGTTCTAGCTAGATTCCATCATGTTGAATTTGTTCTTTATTATTAATTTCGCAATTAGTGTAGTTATGATTATGCGTAGGTAATTCCTTTGATTGGGAATTAGGTGAGCCATGGTATGAAATTAGGATTGTTGTGTAGCATGAGTTCTTCCGTATTGGTCTTGTTATCTTTTGATAGATTTCTTTGCTAGGTCGAAAGATTGGTAATTTGATTTATCGCTAGATTTAGAATTTCTCTTGAGTGAAAGCTTTGATAAATTCTAGGGAATTATTAGACCGTGAGGTTATTTGAGCTTTGATCGAAAGACTAGCTTATCTTCCCTGAGACCGTATTAAAAGACCTCCGCCGCTTGACTGACCCGTTATTTGCCATGGTGAACCGAAGTTCCCGATCCCTTCTTTTTTATCTTGTTAAGAATATTCATTTTTGCAATTAGCCTGTCAGCCAACCAATTTCAAAACCCCCAATTAATTGTTACTTTTATAGACTGAAAAATAGCAAACAAAATCAACCTTGTCTCTCTGTGGTTCGACCCTTACTATCACTAGCTATAGTTTTAGTTTGGAATTATAAATTTAATTTTGGTACTAAACGACGGTATTAAAGGGAATTTAGCTATGCATTATCATTGATATAGCAATAATCATACACAAGCAAGAAAGATTAAACATGATAACAAAGTAATGAAAGATTGATAACAACAATTGCGAATAAAGAGAGAAAGAAATAAAGAGCAATAAATGATTAAGATTAAGAATAAGAGTAAAGTTACCGATTACAAGTTCTAGATCCAAGCCAAAATTCTAGAGTAGGAGTATGAGAGAGTAGTAGAGAAGAAAAATAAGTTCAGGTAACAGAGATAATGAAGAAGCGAGTATCAACGTTGTTATTAACCTAGCATAAATCCTAATTACAAAACCCATCTCGAAATAAGGCAAAAATACGCATAAATAACAAAGTCTCTCGATCGAGTGAATTGAAACCACTCGAACAAGGACAAACCCTGAAATTACTCTCGATCTAATAGAAAAGATGTTCGATCGAGTACTCCTAGTATCAGCCCCATCGGTCGAGTATCAGAACAGCTCGATCGAGTGAATCTTTGACGGATAAAGCATTCGATCGACCAAATAATTAGCTGATCGAGCTATATTAGCACATAGGACTCTTTGGCACCTTCCGAGGTCAGCTCACGCGTCTTTAGGTGATAGATTCCAAGCTCCGATTCCTTATTCTCCACAAATGTATGGAAATAGGACAAGTTTAGGCTCGGTTTATCTTCTTTCTGGTCCGTACCTGCAATTTACACAAGACAAACCAAAGTAGACTATTCGGGGGTATTTGTAGCTAGATGCCACGTAAATAGTACATAAATGCGTGTAAAAATGAGGTAAAAACCTTATATAAAACACAGCATCACATAACTAAATAAGAGATTAATAAGAAAAACAATGTCCCTTACATTGTTGAGTGGCTCGAAATATTGGGCACAAATAAGGTCACCTTCCTTATTTGTTCTTGAGCTTAAATGTAATGGATGATCCTCCAAATCCCAAATGTAGAGATACTCCTTTGATTGCACCCAAAACAAATCCCTTAAACTAATATATTAATTAACTAGATTAATATAGTAGTATCCTTAAATTCATTCTAATAATACTCTTATTACTACACTAGTAATCCTTTATTGTTATTAGCATTGTTGGATGAACACTTTGATGATTTCTCAAACCATTTTTGGAGAGATGAGGATAGTGTAAAGTGATAAGTAAAGAATGAATACTACACTAGCAAAAATAGAGAACAACTTCTCTATTTGAGAAGAAGGGTGCCGACCCTGGGGGGAGAAAGACCAATGCATGGTGCTTCCCTTTTAGCTTTTGTTCTTCTCCAAATGCTAGGTGTAAGACTAGGTTATTTTAGGGTTATTATTTTATTTGCTATACAATATAAACAAATACAAACAAGCCCATTTTAAGCTAGCAAAACCGGTGAACCTCTTAAAATAGATTTCCATTTTATTTTGTCAATTTGTCAATCGTCACACAATATGTCACATGTAATATGTAACAAGTTATTAATTAATTTAATGCATATTTATTAAATAAATATCATTATATATATTAATTAAATTACATATAACAAATTGACTAGTGATTCTTGATCACATAAATAAAATGGGTCATATAATTATAATTCACAACATATTGTAATTATAATTAACCATTCATTCTTATCACAATTGTTTTACAAACAATAATTAATTTTAGTAATAAAATATTTCAATTACTAAAATAAATGTTATTTAATCAAATTACAATAAGATATAAATAATCTCTCTCACAAATGAATTGTTCAATTTTAAGGAATTGATTAACTTGTATCGTCATACAATTAATCAATTTGTCTATTAAGGGAATTGTCCTATAGGTGTGACCTTAAGGGATCAACTGATCACCACCGTCAAACGACAGTAATGTCAAACTCTAGTTAGCCAGTCATTACTGATTAATGTTGATCAGTTGACTATATTTATGAATCATCCCTTAAGTATTCTTAATATGAGATTTAAACATGTGATCGCACTATTGTTGAGGACACATACTCCAACAATCTCCTACTTGTCAGAGACAAGTTTGCGTCACCAATTCTCTTGTCCTATTAAAATATCCCACTCAATGCAAGGTGTCTCGCAGGTCGTACTTGCATTTGATCATATCTTGAGTGGTTTCCTCGATCGGGAGAGTACCTGTCTGACCGAAATTATCTACCGTAGATACCTTCCTAGCGTGGCCACGCATTTTCAGTTCACTGCTCCTCGAGTGGCCCTGAGATTTTAAACAACCCTGGCAAGGGGGTGGACAATTCCTATCGCACTATTCTCTTCGTATAGCCACAGTTCATCATGACCCAAAATACACTCATTTGACCTCAGTTACGACGGGCGTAGAGAATAAATTAAAGCCATTCAGAAATTTGTGCCAACTTGGGCGAATAGTCTCTAGTCTAAAGAATCGACTCATAAAAATACTATAGTAGCTCTTGCCACGACCAGGCTAAATGAATTTCCAGAACTCTATAAGCGGTCACTGCCCGATAGAGTGTCCCATATAGTCTGTCTATGTGATCGACTAGTCATCCCATATGACCCTATGGCACTTGAACTTGCCATCAATCGCATCACATTCTAGTCACTTCGAGACGTCACCTCCTTCAAGTAACCAGGGACGAATACTATGTCAATCCAGTTCACTTCAATGGGGTTCAAAATTGTCTCAACAACCCATTTGGATATAACAAAGTAACAAATAAGTGAGTTTGCATGAAGAAACTTAAACGATAAATGCGATTATCATATATAAACCAAAAACAAAGTTTTTCCATTTCATATCTTATAATCTAATACAAATTTGGCATGCGTTTCAGACCCATGGAAATAACATGTTGGTCATGCTTAGCCTGCGATAAAGGTTTGGTCAATGGATCAGCAATGCTATCATCTATCCCAACCTTACATATCGCTATTTCCTTCCTTTCAATGAAATCTCTAATTACATGAAATTTTCTAAGTACGTGTCTAGACTTATTACTAGACATAGGCTCTTTAGCTTGAAAGATTGCTCCACTGTTGTCACAGAAGATCGTGATAGGATCTTTGGAATTAGGAACTATCCTTAGCCCTTCCATAAATTGCCTAATTGATGCGATCCCACTAAGTGTTCACAAATTAAGATGTGGTCGTTGGGTCACGGTCGAATCAAAACACAATTTATAGCTTCACAAACAACTCTACAATTAGTAAAGAGGCAAGTAAAGGTCGGATCCCAAGGGACGGGTGTTGAAATGAGAATTCTATTGCAACTAGTGGTGTCTAAGGGGTGTCACAAATTGGGTTGATGTAGAAGGTCACTAAACTAAAATAGCAATGAAAATAAACAAGCAAGATGAATTAAAGGGGTGTAAACAATTGATTAAAGGCACTAGGGTGTCATGGGATCATAGGGGAATCATGGGATATGATCATACAAACATGTTCTCAAATTATAAGCAAGCAATTATTGTTGTGATGGATTGAGTTGGGTTATATCTTACAATCCTAGGAAAGTTTGGGTCCCGGAGCCGAATCGATTAGATTGTACAACACCTACAAATGAAAACATAATAAAAGAGGATTTTTACACCCTCATACTTACATGTTTGGTTATGGCGAGTGACCAACGTAAGTATAACAACTCGTTTGATCGGAAAAAACTCGGTTTAATACCGTTTTGGTAAGTAAAAGAGTGTTTTAAGAGTTTAGTGTGGTGTAGTGGTCGAAGTGGTCGGTCAAGTGATTTAATGCACGATGACGGTACCAAACAATGTGTAAGGCTCGTGTTTACGATCGGTAGGTCGTAAATACACGTCGGATTGTGACTTAAGAAGTCGAGTCGGGAATTTTAAGGGAGAAAAGAGGGGGCGGACACTCGCGTAAGTCTCAAATGGGTGGCATTTGAGGGGTATTTATAGGAGAATCAGTGGTTGTGTGAGTTTTGAGCGACGTGGCCACTTGGGCTGCTCAAAGAGGCGCGAGCCACGTCGCGGGTCTTCGAGTTGTGTTGTCGCTTTCACAACAAACGCAATCATGATTTGTTCTATCCTAGGATTTGTAGTCATATGTTTGGTACTTGACCATTCATAAATCCGAGAAATCTTAGCATAGAAGGTTTGAAATGTTTGTTTTTTGTGTTTGACTCGGTTTGACTCGTTGTTGGAGTCGGGATTTGAATTTTTGAGTCGGTTTTTGGTCCGGTGTCGGTTTTGACTCTAGTTAGTGTCATTGCGACCCCGTCGTCGGGCATTAAACACTCCAGGTATTTTTGAAATGTTTTGAGATGTTTTATTTTCGAAATCGTTTTAAGTTTTCCGACATAAAGTTGTACACAAACTGTCGATCAAACGCTGCGATTCCAAAACAAGTTTTAGTCCGATAATCATCGGGTGTTTGTTGGAGTCTCAGCAGATACTGGGTATCTACAGAGCCCCCACTTTGACTGAGGCTTGGACAGGGCGAAAGTCAAAGTAGAGCCCCTAGGTCAATCGAAGATTACAACCTGGAGACCCAAGCGACGTCGAGGCGGCTCGAAAGAATTCAGACCAAGGACCTGTCGTCGGGAAGGGCGACGCCAAGGCGACTCGAGGGTACGAGTCAAGGACCTATCGTCGGGAATAGTTTAGAGTCTGTCGACTGTCCGTGCGGGTCGTTTAAAGTCCGTTAGACTATGTACAAAGGCTCGCCAGCCATAGGAAGGAGTCATACCTGAGGCATCTTCGGATATGTTCTTGCATGGTTGCGGATAAATGCTCACCAGCTGTGGTGAGGAATGTACCCGAGGCATCTTCGGGATTTGTCCTTGAGAGGTTGCGGGCAAAGGCTCGCCAGCCAACGGTGCGTATGTGAGGAGGGCTCGCCAGCCGCGATGCGTTGTAAGGCTCGCCAGCCGAGACAAGGAAATGTACCCGAGGCATCTTCGGGATGTGTCCCTGAAAGGTTGCGGACAAAGGCTCGCCAGCCACGGTGCGTATGTGAGGAGGGCTCGCCAGCCGCGATGCGTTGTAAGGCTCGCCAGCCGAGACAAGAAAATGTATCCGAGGCGTCTTCGGGATGTGTCCCTGAAAGGTTGCGGATAAAGGCTCGCCAGCCACGGTGCGTATGTGAGGAGGGCTCGCCAGCCGCGATGCGTTGTAAGGCTCGCCAGCCAAGACAAGGAAATGTACCCGAGGCATCTTTGGGATGTGTCCCTGAAAGGTTGCGGACAAAGGCTCACCAGCCATTGTAAGGAAATGTACCCGAGGCATTTTCGGGCTGTATCTTTGATGTGTTACGGACAAAGGCTCGCCAGCCATGGTGCGGTCGGTTAATGGACCATGGGAGTAGCCGCGTCGAATGGGCTTGTTTTGAAAATAGCGAACTCGTGATGTCGCTGGGGAAATAGTGAGTATGGATTCTCACTATCACTATTTTTGGAATGAGTGGGTTCCGCGAGGAAGCCCCCTGTTGGTATTTGAGGGAATAGTGAATTTCGAATTTTCACCATTCGTCGGCTTGAATTTGCAGTGGCGGTTTTGATCGCCGTTTCGTTTTAATTTTGATAGCAAATTAGAGTTTCCTATAGCGTTCGAAGTGACGGTTTATGTGCCGCCGTTAACATTTGAAAGAAATAGTGAATTTGGAATCTTCACTATTGATTGAAGTGACGGTTTATGTGCCGCCGTTGACATGTGATGGAAATAGTGAATTTGGAATCTTCACTATTGATTGAAGTGACGGTATATGTGCCGCCGTTGACATGTGTTGGAAATAGTGAATTTAGAATCTTCACTATTGATTGAAGTGACGGTTTATGTGCCGCCGTTACATGTGATGAAAATAGTGAATTTGGAATTTTCACTATTGATTGAAGTGACGGTTTATGTGCCGCCGTTGACTGAAATATGTAGAAATAGCGGTTTTTGAATTTTCGCTGTTATTTTGAAGTTGGAGGAAAATAGCGATTTTGAATTTTCGCTATTATTTTTTGAAGTTGGCGGTTTTGATCGCCGTTTGCTTGAAATATTTTTGAAAATAGCGAATTTGAATTTTCACTATTTGATTTTGTTTGTTTTCGAGGAAATGACGATATTCAATATCGTCAACGAAAATTTTGAAGTTTGTTATGGGAAATTGGGCCAAAGCCCAGATTTCGCTGAAAAGCAAAGGAGAGGCCTGGTTTAGGCGCGAGCCATCTGGCGATGGAAGTCGGCTTCCCTTTTTTCTGTTTAAAAGACGCGAGGTTGAGCTGCGGATGATTATTCATCTTCAACCTCAAAAATCTCGCCAAAATCGCCATTAAAGGACCTTCTAGCTTGCTTTCACTTGTGCCATCGCCAACAAATGTCATCTCAAGGTAAGTATTTCCTCTTGAATCCTATTCAAATTTGTTGATTGTTAGCTTAGTTGAATTTGTTGGGAAATGTGTCCTCAACAATAGTGCGATCATATGATTTAAATATCATTATCAAATCTCATTTCAAGAATACGGAAGGGATGATACATTACATATATATAGTCAACTGGTCCACACATATCGGTAATGATTGGTTGGCTAGAGTTTGACATTCTTTGTCGTGCGACGGTGGTGATCGATTGATCCCTTGAGGTCACACCTAAAGGACGATTCCCTTAATTGAAAAGGTTAATTAGTTGTATACCGATACAGATTAATTAATTCCTTAAAATTGAACAATTCGATTTGTGAGAGTGAATATTGATATCTTATTGTAATGGGATTAAATAAGATTTATTTTAGTAATAAAATGATTTGTTGCTAAAATTATTTATTGTTTGAGAAACAATAAAGATAAGAATGAATGGTTAATTATAATTACAAGAAGTTGTGAATTATAACTATATGACCCATTTTATTTATGTGATCAAGTATCACTAGTCAATTTGTTGAATGTAATTTAATTAATTTATAAAATGATATTTATGTGATAAATATGCATTTAATTAATTAGTAACATGTATCATACTACATGTGACATATTGTGTGACAAATGACAAATTGACAAAATAAAATGGTAGTCCATTTTATGCATATATGGACCGAAATATTGTAAGAGTTAGTGGGTTTAGGTTGTTTTATTTTATTTAATAAAATGGCATGATGATGCCTACCTACAACTAGCCTTACACCTACTCTTACACATCTATTTCTTGTAAAGACAAAAAGTGAAAATATATGCCCTATTTTTCTCTTGATTCCAACCGTGAAAATGGATGGGTAAGGAGATTAATTTACTCATCATTCATTCTAATAAAAGACATGCAAGTTGTTCATGTATTTTTCTCTCTTCTCTCTCTTTTATCTTCATCAAAAAGATGAGATTTTAATTGAAATTGTTCATGTAAGATTACTAAAATTATCAAAGTAATATATGAGTATTAGTAATCAAATTTAAGGTAAACCACAATATAAACATCTAGTACATGTTAGTTTGTGGGATTAAGGGATTGTCTTGGGTGCTACTAATTGGAGAATCTCTACTTTGGGATTTTGTATGTTCATCCATTATTGGAAAGCTCAAGAACAAGAGAGAAAGGTGATCTCTCTTGTGCCCATAAACCGAAAATCCATATGTAAGAATAATGCTTCTTCTATATATTGTTTTTAATGTTTGCATGCATAAGATCAACCTTTAATTTTATGACAAATTAAATATGAACATATATGAATATGTTAGTAATAGATCTACATTTCCTTCAATCGGTATCATGAGCCACGGTTGTTTGCATGCAAATCGGTTAAAAGTTTTTCCGAGTTATAAGAATAACAAATAAAACTTGTAAAATTTGTGTTATTATGAGATATCACGAAATTAATCCATGCATGTTAATATTTCTGGTCCTAAAATGTTTTAGGATATTTTGGTTAATTTTACGGATTTTTATTGTTCATATTTTACAATAATGGCATTTAAATATGATTTTATGAGTAAAAATGTCATTTTGGTCTAAAATTAGCTATACTTCGAATTTTCAGTTGGTTTTTGGATATGTTGTCACATATATTATTTTGAGATAACCTGTAAATTTTCATAATTTTTGGACTTGTTATGCTCGAAAAATGAATTTTTCATTATTAAATTCGGTTTTAAGTGAAAAATAGGTTAATATGAGTCAAATTTCGAATCTGGTCATAGAAAATTAATATGTTGTCACATGCAATTTTACAAGATGTGTGTAAAATAATTGGCTATAAAGAAGTCTTTTTGCATGATTTATGATTTTTTGAAGAAAAATAGCATAAATAGTGACATTATTAGTGGAAAATTAATAAAACATAATCTATGACTTAGGAAAAACGTCTAATGTTGCATTTTATTATCTTTTTCAGATCTAAAATTGAAAAGTTAGTGAAAATAATTTTTCCATGTTTTTATGATTATTTTATTAAAAAAAAAAATCGATAAACCGCAACATTGTTTTTCCGGAAAAATTTCGAAATTTTTAACCTAAGATTTTGAACATTATGAGTGTCATGGAATTTTTCCAGAATGTTCATGAATTTAAATTTCAAATTTTGAATTTATTTGAAATTTTTGGATTTATTTGAAGTTTAATAGCTTATTTTTGTAATTTTTGGTCCATTTATGAACAATTTTGTTAATATGGGTTAATTATGGTCAAATTATTAGTGAAGACTAAATTTTGAGTCCTAAGAGGTTAGGGTAATTAACTTAGGCATAAATATGAGTTTATGTATTTTTGTGATTATAAAAATGTTGAAATCACGCAAATCCGTAAAAACCGAGTAATATACGATATTGGCTATTTAAAGGCGATTTAGCATAAAATTGAGCATGTTCATACATATTATAATGCTGCATTTTCTTTATGATTGTCATAATTTTAATTTATGTAATTTTGAATTATGTAATTTTACTTAGTATGGCCTTAGATTTTAATTGGTATTTC
Organism: Silene latifolia; assembly: GCF_048544455.1. Classification (NCBI taxonomy): domain Eukaryota; kingdom Viridiplantae; phylum Streptophyta; class Magnoliopsida; order Caryophyllales; family Caryophyllaceae; genus Silene; species Silene latifolia. Next base: position 112,606,924 of record NC_133527.1, on the reverse strand, counting down.
CCGAAATGTATGGGAATATCGATTCGGTTGTAATTTTTATTGTGATCTCGTATCACCGTTTTGTAATTTAATAGATTTATTTTAATTTATAAGTTAAAAATGTATAATAGGAAATTATGTAATTTTATTCATTCCGGAGTTCCCAAAGACGGATTTCTTCAAGAATGGCGATACATATAGACGGTGTTACCTCGAGATGCGTGCCACAACCGAAGTTCAAGGGACCAATGGAGTTGGTTTCCGAATATGTAATAGATAAATAGTTTTTCTATTTTAGGAAAGGTCATACTAGGATTTATTTATCTTTATGCTTGCATTTTATTTTATGTCACATGCATCGCTAAATCGCCATAACTAAAACATGCATCTTTATTTTATCGAGTTTATCGACCGTGTCAATTAAAATTATCGTAGTTCACCGCTTTAGTTCACTTAAAACGTGATAGATAATAAATTTACATGACCTCTCGCTAAAACAATCAATTGAGACATAGCCTTACCAAATAGTAGAAACCATGAAAACCTATTTCGTGAGGGAGTGCACTCGGCCACACCGGGGTACAAACCTTGTTACGTAGGGGAAGTGGGTGATAAATGTTAATCCACCGAATTCATGTTGATGAGGGATGTATCGGCCCCACCGTGCCCAAGTTAATGTGGGTTTGGATCATGGACACATTTATTCGAAATTTGGATTGAACTCAACAAAAGTATTTGATAAGGGATGTATCGGCCCCACCGTGCCCTTGTCGATGTGTTTTGTGCTAAAGATAAATGTTAATGTAATTTTATCGACCAAGAGTTCTAAAAGTAGAATCGATTAAAGAGTTAATCCACCGAGTTATATTGATAAGGGATGTATCGGCCCCACCGTGCCCAAGTTAATATGAATTTGGATCTTGGAATCATTTATCATAGTTGGGTAGAGGTCACTATGTAAATGCTATACTTGTTTACAAGTATTAATAAAACGATAAATGTTAAGTTTTCCACTATTCCGTTTTTATATTGTTCTATTTCTTTACCACAATTCATATACGATATCATTTAGATTTTGATTCAAATCTCCATTAAAACATCGTAACCAAAGACAAAATTTGATTTTTCTTCTTAAGACCTCAAATTAACCATTGCTAAGGATCTCTTGTAAAGAGTATAGATTAAAGTTATTCATTATCAAACAGGTTTTTGATTCTTGACTAACACTTCTACTTACAATGGACTATGTTTCATATGCTTAATTGAATTAAGTACCTTGAAGCGATAAATTGTTTTGGTAATTAGATTTTTAGAATTCGTAATTGACCAAAATAACGCAACCACTTCAATGAAAGTTTTATGACTAAAACGAACAAATGAAGAGTGATCTTCGCAAATTCATTTTTGCTTCTCAAAGCAAAGACTCATTGAATTAAGTGGGAGCGTTCTCTTAAACTGTTAAGATGAGGAAGAGGTTCAAGAAGTAAATGGAATTGATACAAGGTAATGTTAAAAGTAAAGTCATTGAGGAATGACGATACTAAACCTATCAATCCCAACCGATAAAGTTTCCATTGTCTTAAATGTTGGACACGAGAAAGGAAACTACCCCAAATTATTGAAGAATCAACAAGTTAGTTGTGGGACATCTAATGGGACCTTCTTCTTTAAAAGTGTTTATTTGATTAAACATAAATTTTGCTAGTGCCACTTCGTCAATATTAGAAACCAGTGGAGGTTTTCATCATTGTACTTGATACATAGGATGATTAGAATATGACGACTAGCAACAATAATGTCGAGAGATAGAGTAATTGTATACTCAATCTAGTTTTTGGATTTAAAGTTGTACTTAATTATGACTATTAAGTGCATAAACTCTAAATAAGAATATAAACTTGTTAAGATACAAAAGAGGTTTTCACTTTTGTGACCCTATACACCACGATTTGATGTATGGCTAGCCCATTATCAAGGTGATTATATTCTAAACCAAACTAGAATGATATATCATGTAGATGATGTAAGATTCAAATTGGTAACCCAAGATTAAACCTTAAATTTTGGAATGATGAACGCAAAGAGTTATCGAGTACTCTTGAAACCATTAGATTGTTAATGGTATATGCGTATCTTGTATTCAAAGCAAAATGTCTCATGCCTTTTGGTTGAAAAGGAGATCGAGGTTGTAAATCATCTATCCAAAATAGGTTGATCATTATCTTTTACCAACGATTTAAGTTGACACTAATATGTTCACTTAATAAGGTAAATAGAGAAATCCTTGAAGAATTTCAAAGAGTTCAAGGAATCACGATTTAGTCGTGATGGGATTAACAAAGTGAAGACTTTGATATAAGCCAAATGAATTGTGATATAGTATCACAAATTAATCTCTCTTAACACGCATTATGGGATAATGTATGATTGGATAAGAATTCAAACGCTATTCGATAAGGTTTGGACTTCGATCAAGTTACTTTGAGTTACTTGATCCTTTTGGGGATTTTATCATTTTGTCTAAATTGTTTTTCCACTAAATCGAATCATATGAGATATGAAATGGTAAGGGTACCATGTTTGTAAGTTTTCACAAGAAACAAATGCTCATTTTTCTCTTCAATTATCACGAGTACGACGGGTTTGCGGCTCGTGAAGCTGTCTTTCTAAAATACTAGTTTATTTTTAGAAGACAGAGTGGGAGAAATTATTCAAGAGCCACAAAGAATGCCACAAAGAATGTTATGTCGCAAGAAACTGGTCTTTCTTGGCTACATGAGACGTTTTGTGTAAGACGTTGTTTCTTCAAAACCTAGGAGGTTAAATTCGTCACTTGTTAAAAATGATGAATTCATGCTACTTTTAAGAAAGTAAAGAGCTTATAACTTACAAAAGAAATTGTTTGATTCAAGTTGATTACTTCTAGAAAGTAAACATATGACTTACATAAGAGTGTTTAAGTCACAACTCAATACAAGGCTTAGAGCCATGAAAATCCGAAATTAAAGGGCTTGATTAGTGACAAAGGGTTTTGCACTAATAAAGAGATATTTCAAAGTTTGATTGGTTGCAAAGGGTTTTGCACCAGTTGAAATGCTTAAGTCTATTTGGATCTTCTTAGGGATTGTGTTTCATTATTATGAAATACACAGCAAGTGAATCTCAAACTCACTTCTTCAATAGAAGGAATGTATTCAATACATGTCATGAGTTTTGTAGATTCTTGCAATCCTAAGATAATGAGAAACTTAAGAGAGAATCTTAAGTAGGACATCAGTGAGTTGGAATCAACATTTTGATCATGTGATAAAACATTTCTCGATAAGTCGAAAAGTTGTGTTTATACATGGAGTTTAGTGGGAGTTACGCAAGTTTTAATTAGTCCGATATGTGGATGACATATTGATCATTGAGAATGATTTAAGACTCTTGGAGTATTATAATACATCTTGAATATCCGGATTTATGAAGATAAATCCACATGATATTAGCGTCAGTAAGAAGTCTTATGTTGATAAGATTCATGACTAGTTCAATTATATTGAACATATTTGATTGATTTCATTTGCTTCCGCTGCCGAATCAATTAAAAAGAAATGATGTATAACATTTCATATGCTTTGAGTATGATGAATTGTTTTCAAAATCGAATTTAAGTAATCTTTACCAAGTAAGCCATAAAGATTACCCTTAAGTGCTTGTAGAAGCATTAAGGCTATGATGCAAAGTGTTTATGATGCAATTTTGTGTAAAGGTGTTACACAAGTGACAATTGACAATTGAGATTGCGCATGGTTCCCGACAAAACCATAATCAAAACACATTAGGATGGTTAAGATACCATTGTGGCAATGTTAATTAAGAAGTAGATTTTCTAGAATCGTTCTAGGCAATAAAGAACAATGAGAGATATTTATAACGGAAATTGAGTACACTTGCGATCATGAGATGTGCAAGAAGGATGAGTCCCGCACACTGTGAAAACAGTGGGAGCTATTCTTAGGCTAGAGGACCTATGTCTTGATTGGATCTTGACACGTACTCAGAAAGTTTTGTAATGCAAATGTATACATTACAAAGGAAAACGAGTATGTAGTAAGGTTGAGTAAGGTACAAGAAGTTGATAAAACCTACTAACCAAAGCCTTCTCATAGGCTTAACATGATGAGTCATGTCATTTCAATTAAATTGAGATGAATAACTACATAAAAGATCAAATTAGATTATAGAATATGAAGTAGTAATCAAGCATTGACTATTCATATGTGATAATCGCATTTGTCGTTTGAGTTTTACTCTAAAACTCTTCTTTTATACTTTGTTACATCCAAACGGGTTGTAGAGACAACATTGAACCCCGTTAAAGTGAACACGGATTAGCATTGTATTCGCCCATAGTCACTTGTATGAGGTGACGTCTCGAAGTGACTAGAGTGTGATGCGATTGATGGCAAGTTCAAGTGCCATAGAGTCATGTGAGATGACTAGTCGATCACATAGGCAGACTGTTAGGAACACTTTGTCGGGCAATGACCGCTTATAGAGTTCTGGCAAATTTATAAAGCCTGGTCGTGGCGAGAGCTACTATAGTATTCGAATGAGTCGATTCTTTTGACTAAAGACTATTCACCTAAGATGGCACGATTTCAGATTAACTTTGATTTGTGTTACTACGACCTTCGTAAATGGGGTCAAATGGGCATATTTTGGGTTATGATGGTGTGGCTAGTCGAAGGGAATGAGTGCGATAGGAATTGTCCATCCCCTTGTCAGGGTTAAAACAATATCTCGGGGCCACTCGAGGAGTAATTAATCGGAAATGCGTGGCCACGCTCGGAAGGTATCCGAGTGGATAAATCCGGTCAATCGGTTATTCTCCGGATCGAGGAAACCACTCTCGATATGATCACTTGCAAGTACGACCGAAAGACACCTTGCATTGAGTGGGATATAGTAATAGGACAAGAGAATTGGTGACGCACACTTGTCGAGGACAAGTGGGAGATTGTTGGGAAATGTGTCCTCAACAATAGTGCGATCATATGATTTAAATATCATTATCAAATCTCATTTCAAGAATACGGAAGGGATGATACATTACATATATATAGTCAACTGGTCCACACATATCGGTAATGATTGGTTGGCTAGAGTTTGACATTTCTTGTCGTGCTTGACGGTGGTGATCGATTGATCCCTTGAGGTCACACCTAAAGGACGATTCCCTTAATTGAAAAGGTTAATTAGTTGTATACCGTCTGATTAATTAATTCCTTAAAATTGAACAATTCGATTTGTGAGAGTGAATATTGATATCTTATTGTAATGGGATTAAATAAGATTTATTTTAGTAATAAAATGATTTGTTGCTAAAATTATTTATTGTTTGAGAAACAATAAAGATAAGAATGAATGGTTAATTATAATTACAAGAAGTTGTGAATTATAACTATATGACCCATTTTATTTATGTGATCAAGTATCACTAGTCAATTTGTTGAATGTAATTTAATTAATTTATAAAATGATATTTATGTGATAAATATGCATTTAATTAATTAGTAACATGTATCATACTACATGTGACATATTGTGTGACAAATGACAAATTGACAAAATAAAATGGTAGTCCATTTTATGCATATATGGACCGAAATATTGTAAGAGTTAGTGGGTTTAGGTTGTTTTATTTTATTTAATAAAATGGCATGATGATGCCTACCTACAACTAGCCTTACACCTACTCTTACACATCTATTTCTTGTAAAGACAAAAAGTGAAAATATATGCCCTATTTTTCTCTTGATTCCAACCGTGAAAATGGATGGGTAAGGAGATTAATTTACTCATCATTCATTCTAATAAAAGACATGCAAGTTGTTCATGTATTTTTCTCTCTTCTCTCTCTTTTATCTTCATCAAAAAGATGAGATTTTAATTGAAATTGTTCATGTAAGATTACTAAAATTATCAAAGTAATATATGAGTATTAGTAATCAAATTTAAGGTAAACCACAATATAAACATCTAGTACATGTTAGTTTGTGGGATTAAGGAATTGTCTTGGGTGCTACTAATTGGAGAATCTCTACTTTGGGATTTTGTATGTTCATCCATTATTGGAAAGCTCAAGAACAAGAGAGAAAGGTGATCTCTCTTGTGCCCATAAACCGAAAATCCATATGTAAGAATAATGCTTCTTCTATATATTGTTTTTAATGTTTGCATGCATAAGATCAACCTTTAATTTTATGACAAATTAAATATGAACATATATGAATATGTTAGTAATAGATCTACATTTCCTTCAGAATTAGGGCGGATTTTGCCCTAAAAATCGAATTGGGCGTTTTTGATTGAGCCAATTTCGAGTGAAATTGATGTTTGCATTAGGCTAGAAACCTGTTTAGGAGTATAGGGGTGCTTTTAGTTTTCATTTTGGTCCCCGTTCCCGCTCCCTATGCTCGAAAAACGTGAATGAGGCGAGAAACCGTCTCATTTCACAATGCCAAGTTTATTTGCTTGGGTAGTGGATCCCACTAGGTTGCATTGTAGTTGGGAAAACCCGTGTTTGCCATCTAAGGACCTTCATTGGATGTTTGTGGGCAAAATTGGATTTTTGCCTTTTGCGACGGTCTTACGTCTGACAAAATAAGCGCCTGTTTGGGCTTGAATTGAGTCAGTTTGCCTTGAAATGGACCTTATTGGTATCTTAGGTCACCTTGAGGTGTGATAAAATCACGTTTGCCTTTTTGCGGTCATTTTTGAATTTTTGACCAGTTTGGGCTCAAATTAGCGTATGAATTGTCTTTTTGAACCGTAGAAAAATCCCCATTGTGTCGGGAATGTATTTTGGGTTGTTGGCAGACCTTGTATGGGTCTTGAAATGCCGTTTTTGGGGTTTTGACTCGTCTTTTACTTGAAAAGAGGGGCGAGTCGTTTTTGTGCTTTTTTTGTGGTTTGGGGCGGGATTGTCCCTTGTTTTTTGTATTGCAGGTTGTGTTTTTTGTTTTTGGACTTGTCCATTTCATGCCGTCGTGATGCCGGAATTTTGGCTGACGTTTTTTTGTTTGTTGTTTTTGTTTTTTATCGCAGGGTATTGTTTGGGACCTATGGGGTCCGTCGTTGAGGCTTTGGAGGAGGAAGGTGATCCCAGAGGGGCTGTAGTGCCCGAGGAGGCTGCCGTATTCAAGCCGGTGGTGGAGGATGCTTCCGTAGAGGAGGATAGGCGGCTGATATGGCCGGTTTGTCCTTTTCGTTGTGGCTCATAGACAGGGTGGCTGATGAGTGGGGTTCAGTATCGGAATGGTGCGTCGTATCATGGTTCTTGGCCTCCTTATCATCCGAAGTCTGCAAGACAATGTCTTCTTTTTTTGTCATGGAGCAGGAGCGGAGGGTTATCGTCATGGTAACCTCCTCTGCTTTCGCTGTTGCTCCTCGGTTTCCCATATTGCTCTCTTTCTTTTCTGTTTGAGAGGATAGAGAGTGCTTAGTTCGGTAGGTGGCGGATAGCCCCCAGTTCGTTGTCTTAGGCCAGTGTCTGTATGATAGACGTTTTTTTTTAGGCCAGTGTCTGTATGATAGACGTTTGTTTTAGGCCAGTGTTTTTATGATAGACGTTTGTTGATGTATTTTGCGTAAGGCGGTTTGTATATATGTGTTTTTGGATTGTGGTTTATTTTGTGATTTTTGGCTTTTTTGTGTTGTGTTTCGTAGGAGCGCTTGTCGGTTGTTGATTCTCCATTTGTTTTGCACCAGTTCCTGCGTCGTTAGTTGTAGAAAACAGGCAACATATAGCACATACGCAAAAACGTAAACACGTAGAAGCATTTGGTTGAAAATACGTAAAGCATTTGTTTGAAAATCAAAATTAACCAAGATGACTTGAATTAAAATTGAAATTTTGAAAATTCCGTGACAAATCGTCACGTTTGGAATTCAAAAGGAAATGCTTTGAAAATTTGAGCAATTAACTCGTGTCGTGAATTAAATTGCATTGAAATTTTGAAAATGACTCAAAAAATTCAAACTCAAACCGTCAGGAATGTAGTTTAGAAAAGGATTTTTGCGAGTATATTTGGCTTTTGATGTCAAGACTCGAATTTGTGAGTGCTTGAATTTTTGAGGAAAATTGATGTCCTATTATCAATTTTCGATTTTGATTTTTGCCGGAAAATTGCGAAAAAGCGAAAAAATTTCGGAATTCGACTGACATGGAAACGATCCATCGCGGATCGGGGCGACTAGCCCTTCCCCCCATTAAAAAAGAAAGAAAAACTCGTATGTTTAAAGCTGCGTCATGGAAACCGTGTCGGATTTCGTAAAATGCGAAAACAAGGAAATGTGAGTGTGAGGAAACACAAAATTTCCTGGATCATCCCGAAGAGGCGCGAGGTTCCTGGCGGGAGGTTTGAGGTGTCAGGAGAAAACACATGTTGAAAGAGACAAGTCAACAGCGGGAATCCTGGAGAAGCCTCAAAGAGGCGCGAGCGTCTTGGCGATGGAAGCCGACTCTCCTCTTTTTCTGAAAAATGCGCTGATCATTTTGTATAAATAGGGACGTTTGCGCTTCATTGTTTCATCATTCGAAACACAAAAAACATCTCTACAAAACCTCTTCTTCTTCCACAAAAATATTTCATGGATGCTTTTGAGAACGCATTGCGACAATGGTGCCAGGATTTGTCCCCTTCGTCAAGTCAAGGTGCAACCTTCGTTTCTTGAAGCATGTTCTAGGTTTTGGGATTCGAAACATCATGTTTTCGTTTTCCCGAAGGGTGAAATTTGTCCTCTTGCCGAAGAAATTGGAGTCATTGGTGGGTGGCCGGGTTGTGCTCCGGTGCTTCCTCCGACTCGGTTGTGCTACAAGGAGAATTTCCGTTCCATGCTGGGCTTGTCAACAAGCCAAGTCAACTTTCTTCTTGCTCCACATGGTGTGAATATGTTGGCTCTTATCAACATCTTCTCGAATCGGTTAGATGCTAATGTCTCAGAGGTTGCTAGGAGAAGGGCTCTTGCATTTTGCCTTGTCCATGTGTACCTCTTTGTTGATGTCTTGAAGAAGGAGGGGCCAAGATGTCATGGTAGCATGACCCTTATCCATGTGATTGAGCAAATGGAGCATGGTAGAGATCCATCATGGTTGGTGCTTGGAGAGATTATCCAAGCTTTGGACAAGGAAGGCTCTTGTGGAGAAGCTCCCTCTTTCGGATCGCCAAGGATCCTCCAAGTGTGGCTATTGGAGAGGCTAAGGTATGTAGAGCCTCTGGTTAATCCTTTTTCTTATTCCTTCCGTCACCTTACCATGAGGAAGAAATTGTACCCAGATAGTTTTGCTTCCACCGAGGCCTATTGGGCCGCAAGATTGGCGGAGGAGGGTGGTCCTCATATCCGTTGGGTGGTGCCGTGGTGGCACTTGAGGTCCTTCACGGGGTTGCCCGCTTCGGGTGCTAATCCTCGTTCTTTGATGGTGGTGGGCTTGAAGGTTGTTTCCTTCATTTATCCCGAAAGGCTCATGAGGCAAATGAGGCGTCAACAAAAGGTGCCCGCTCAAGATACTCTTGTCCAAGAGAATGTTTTCCGGAATTCCGAGCTTGTGGAATTCTTTGAAAGATGGTGGGCCATTCGGCCACTTTGGGAGGTACCAAACCCCGTTGCCACGACATGGGTGACTCCCGCTTATGTCAAGTGGTCACATGCTCCGTCCTTGGAAGAGATATCCAAATTTCGTAAGGACGAGGTTGTCGACTTGAAGTACCGAGAGGTTGGCAAGGAGAACCGTGCCTTCTTTGAAGAGTATGTTGATGGAGCTACTCTCGATGTGATGAGACCACCGAAGAGGAGGAGTTCCGGCCCCAAGAATATGGTGGGCCGTGCATTGGCTTGTCTTGGGTCGAATATGGGATCTTGTGCTAGACCGGAGCCCGTCGCCGTCTTAGATCCGTTTAGGATCCGTTCCGAGGAGGAAATCCATGCTAGGCGAGCCAACAAGAAGAACAAGGGGAAGATGTACCCCGAAGGAAGAGGCAAGGGTAGAATGGAAGAGTGAAGACCTCCATTACCCACTTTATTATTACGTTGTATTATTGTTGTAGGTTTTTATTATGTTGTACTAGCTAGTTATTGTGTGTTTTGTGCTACTTTTATTATGTGAGGTGTGTTAGTTGACACCTTAGTTTTGACAAGTTGTAGACTCGTCGTGCTTTATTTGTTGTTGAAATTGTAATCCCTCCCATTATTAATTAAATAAGAGGATTGCTCGTGTCGCAAATTATGAACGTTTGTTTTTTCCATCCATTTTGTGAAGGCAATTCGATTTGAATCGTCCTAAACGTTTGCACTTGGGAAAGTGGTATTTTGTGGAAAGGGAGAAAGGCTCATTTTTGTATTTTTTTTGGGAAAGGGAATGGTTTTCCCTTTCTTTTTTTGGAAGTTGATGTGGGTGATGTTTTTTTTTATTGGGGGGATGTATTTTTTTTGGGAAAGGGATACAATTTCAAATCAGAACGTATTGAGGAACTTGACTTGAAAAGGGTTGAGGTCGTTCCTAGTTGTAAAACTAGGCTAGGTTGTTGGTTGATAGGGTTCAAGGGTAGTATTTCTTGAGTTGGTCTAGGTTGGTCGGGTTTGTAAAGTCCTCCTCATCTAGGTCACTCAGTCTCACTGCGCTCCCCGAAAGTATTTTCTTGACCAGGTATGGCCCGGCCCAGTTGGGTTTGAATTTTTCCCTCGGATCGACGGGTAATGGTGCTCGAACTGACTTGAGAACCAAGTCGCCTTCCTGGATGTTTCTGGGTTTAACCTTTTTTGTTGAATGCCCGTTGTATACGTCGTTGGTATAGCTGGACGTTGTGCAAGGGGTTGAGTCGCCGTTCGTTTAGGAGAGTGAGTTGTTCGTACCTTCGACGGGTCCATTCCGCCTCAGGGACTTGACTCTCTAGTTGGATGCGTAGAGATGGGATCTCTAACTCTACCGGTTGAACCGCCTCCATACAGTATGCTAGGTAGAAGGGTGTGGCGCCTGTCGGTGTTCGAATGGAGGTTCGGTATCCCCAGAGTGCGAATGGGAGTTTGCTCGGCCAATCGCGGTAGTTGTTTTGCATTTTCTTGATAATGGTAACAAGAGTTTTGTTCGCTGCCTCCACCGCTCCGTTGGTTTGAGGACGGTAGGGGGACAATCAATGTCGTTTGATCTTGTATTTGTCCAGCAAGGCTTGAGTTTCCGCCCGGAAGTGAGAGCCTTGATCGCTGATGATTTCACGGGGTACCCCATATCGGCAGATGATGTTGTTTTGAATGAACTTGGCCACTTTTTTGGCGGTCAAGACTGCATATGACTGCGCTTCTACCCATTTGGTGAAGTAGTCGATGGCGACGAGGACAAAGCAATGCCCCTTGGTGCCTATCGGGTTGACTTTCCCGATGATGTCGATGCCCCAGGTTGAGAATGGCCAGGGTGATGTCATGGTGTATAAAACGGATGGTGGTATGTGTTTGACGTAGTTACGGCAATCGGCTTCCATGGTTGTCCAGTAGTAACCTAGCCGCATGATTTTCCGTGTAAGCATCATTGCACTCATGTGAGGGCCACATTCTCCGTCATGAACTTCTCCCATGACTTTTTTTGCTTTGTGATGGTCAATGCAAAGGAGGAGAATTTCTTGGGGTGTTCTTTTGTAGAGTTGGTTTTGGTTTATCACGAATTGTGATGCAAGTAAACGGATGGCTCTTTGTCCTCTTTGATCAGAGTTGGGAGGGAATTCGTTTTTGGTTTTGCAATTGAGGATGGCTTGGTACCAAGGTTCATCATGGCTTTCCTCGTCGTCGATAATGGCACAAATGTGAGCTGGCTCGCTCCGTCTCTCGACACATAGGGGCATCGATGTCATGTCGTCAGGTATGTTGACGAGCGCGGCAAGTTTTTCCAGGGCATCAGCAAATTGATTTCCCTCTCGCGGTAAGTGGAAGTAGTCGACTTGGTCGAAGAACTCGGCCTCTTGATTGATCTTTGCTCGATAGGGAGCTAGGCTATCAGATCGGATTTTGCATGATCCGGATACCTGATTGATGATGAGCGAGGAATCGCCGTGGACCCTCAATCTCTTGATGCCAAGTGTGATGGCTGCTTGTAGGCCGATGAGACATGCTTCATATTCAGTGGCATTGTTGGTGACGGCGAAGTCTAGCTTGACCGAGATCGGAACATGTTCTCCCTCTGGTGATATTAGAAGGATTCTTACCCCGAAGCCTCTCAGATTAGATGCACCATCAAAGTATAGGTCCCATGCGTCGGAGTCGGCACAAAGGATGTCTTTGTCAGGAAGTGACCATGTGTCGGTCTTTGGATCCTCGTTGACGGGATTTTCTGCTAGGAAATCGGCTGCTCTCGCTCTTCCTTGATAACCTTGAGGGGTACAAACTTGAGATCAAATTCGGACAGCATGAGTGTCCATCTAGACAGCCTTCCGTTTAGTACGGGTTTTTCGAAGATGTATTTAACCGGGTCCATCTTGGAGTAGATGTGGACCGAGTAGCTGAGCATGTAATGCCGCAGCTTCTTTGTTGACCATACTAGGGAAAGGCATGTCTTTTCCAGTTGGGTATACCTCGTCTCGTACTCAATGAACTTTTTGCTTATGTAGTAGATGGCTCGTTCTTCGTTGCCAATTGTTTGTGCTAGAATTACTCCCATGGCTGTGTTGGTAATAGTCAGGTATAGGGACAGAGGAATCCCCGGTTGAGGTGGCATGAGGACAGGAGGTTTGGATAGGATTTCTTTTATCCTGTCGAAGGCCTTTTGACAGTCGTCGTCCCAATCGGTGTGATCGGAGGCGCGAAGCTTCTTGAATATCGGTTCACAGATCATAGTGAGCTTGGCAATGAACCGGCTGATGTATTGGACCTGGCCAAGAAATCCCCGAATCTCCTTCTCGTTCCTAGGCCGAGGCATTTGTTGAAGGGCTTTGATTTTGGTTGGATCAATCTCAATGCCTCTTTTGCTAACGACATGTCCCAAGAGTTTTCCGGAGGTGACCCCGAATGCACACTTCTGAGGATTTAGTCTCATGTTATATTTCCGCAGACGAGCGAAGAATTTCCGGAGGGCATTGATGTGGCCGTCCCGTTCTTTTGATTTGACGATCATGTCATCGACATATACCTCTACCTCCTTGTGCATCATATCATGTAGGAGAGTGGTAGCGGTTCTTTGATAGGTTGCTCCGGCGTTGATGAGGCCGAAAGGCATGACCGTGTAGCAATATGTGCCCCACTGTGTAGTGAACGCAGTCTTGTGCATGTCTTCCTCAGCCATTTTAATCTGGTTGTACCCGGCATACCCGTCCATGAATGATAGGAGAGCATGCTCGGCGGTGTTGTCCACCAGAATCTCAACATGTGGCAAAGGGAAGTCGTCTTTTGGACTCGCCTTGTTCAGATCCCTGAAGTCGACGCAAACCCGAATCCTTCCGTCTTTCTTTGGTACCGGCACGATGTTGGCCACCCAATCCGAGCATTCAGACACCTTGATGAACCCAGCCTTGAACTGTTTGTCCACTTCTTCCTTGATTTTTAGGGCCCATTCAGGACGCATCCGGCGTAGCTTCTACTTCACAGGTTTAGCCCCGGGTTTAATGGGTATCCAGTGCTCTGCAATTTCTCTGTCAATCCCAGGCATATCTCTGTAAGACCAGGCGAACACGTCCTTGTATTCGTGGAGGAGGTCAATGAACTGTTGTCTTTCCGAGGGGTCCAGGGTTGTCCCTATCCTAAGTTCTTGAGGTGTATTGTCGGTTCCGACGTTAATAGGCTGCGTTTCCTCAATGATGGGGGTTCTAGTTTCCCGTTTGTCAACTTCTTTGGCTAAGTGAGGTGGGTAGTCACTCAAGTCAAATTCCTCATAATCATTCAGAATTGCATTGTAGTTAAATTGAGACGAGTCATAAGCAAACTTAGCGTTCATTAAGTTGACACGAGCGAATAGCTCGGAAAGGACAGACATCTCGTGGTCAGTCAGAGGCGACACGACAGAGGAAGTGGCCCCTGAAACAGGCTCCAGGTTGTCACCTTTCATGGGAGTGGGGATGACCCTAGTAGACTCAGCCTCTGAATCAGCCACGACTTTGTGATAAAACAGTGGGAAGGGGACCTTGACTGGGACATCAGGAGTTTTAGGAGCTACGACAGACTCTGACTCCTACTCAGACTCAGACTCAGATCCTTCTTCACCTCCCTCCTTGAACATAGGGCCTTCTACAGTTGTTATCTTGAGAATGAGGCCCTGACGATCGGTCCACTTGATGGTTTTCCTTTAGCCCTGGGTGGCTTTCTCCGAGTCAGTATCGGAGATCAAGGCGGTTGGATCAAATTGATTGTCCTTCAGGGCGATGTTGATGATGTCCTTATAGTCGAGGTGTTTGACGTTATCTTCCCCAAAGAGGAGTGTGACAGCTTGTCCGTCAAGGCATGGTGACGGTTTGGACTCAGTTGATGCAGCTTCGATGTTGTCGGGGATAAAGTAGTAGTTCTGGAAGACTTCCACTCCTGGGTATCTAGCCTTCGCCACGGAGTCATAGATGGGCTCCGGAAAGCCGTGGTAGAGCTCGGACTGTCCCTCGGGGACAAAGTATCCGTTGAGAGTCAGGTGGTAGGGACGGAGGATGACTCCGTGCTTCTTGCGTTTTTGGATTAGGAGGTTCATCTCCTGGATTTCTTCATTGGTAGGTTCGTATCCCAGCCCAAAGGGAATGTTGGGGACCTTAGCCTGTTTCAAGGGAGGCAATGAGTCCTTTATTGGATTGAGCGGCAAACCCGGGAAATAATCTTGACGCATCATGATACGATTGATCTTGAGGTTGGTGAACGGGTCACACTCAGAGGTTGCAGGTTCATCAGTTATGGCGTTCACGGCTTGGAAACCCCACATTTCATTATCGTCCTCCACAATGGCTTGGGAGGCTACCCCTCTTCTCATGACTGCTTTGATTGGGGAAGCGGGGATCGTGATCGTTTTCCCGTTGAAGGGGACCCTGATCTTTTGGTGGAGCGTTGAGGTGACCGCCTTGACGGCGTGAATCCAGGGACGTCCCAGGAGCATGTTGAAGGACGCGTCGATGTCGACCACTTGAAAACTGGTTTGTCTTTCTAATGGCCCGGTTGCGACGGTCAAAGTGACTAGCCCAGCGACCTTGTGACGAGTGCCGTCGTAGGCGCGTACTCCTTGATTCATTGGGATTAAATCAGATTCCTTGATACCCAGCCTGTGGGCAGTTTCGAGAGGAATGACATTCACGGCGGAACCGTCATCCCCGAGGACCATTGGTATATTCTTTTGGAGGCATTGTACGGTGATGTACAGGGCCAGGTTATGATTGACTCCGAACAGGAGGATATCCTCGTCGGAGAAGACGACCGGGTTGCTCAAATCAGGGGCGTATCTCGTCACGTATGCCACTATTTCTTCTGGGGAAGAGGTGGAGGGCACGGTTAATTTTCCCAAGGCCTGTCGATGCTCAAAAGACGTTGCTATCAGTTGCCAAATTGAGATTTCGGCTTTTGCTTTCTGGAGCTGTTTCAGGATTGAGTTCTCGGGAGCCTTTGGTTGAGCGTCCACTTCCGGGACGATTTGGTCATTCGTTGTTGGAACGACAGCTGGGTTGCTCGGATTCTGATAGGGACGTCCGGACCGGGTGAGATGTCTGATTTCCTTCGTCCGCTTCTCCTTTCCTGGGATGACATAGACATCCTGAACATCATCTCGCCATATGTCGTTAATTTCAGAGTCTCGAGGATACCTTGGAGGGGTATTCCTCGGTGGGTAGTTCTTATGGGGAATATTTTTGTGAGGGCAATTTTTGTGGGGGTAGTTATTTTGAGGGTAGTTATTTTGAGGGTGATTTTCGTGAGGTCTATGCCAGAATGGTCACAGGAGCAATCCATCCTGGGGTGGGTAGTTTTGAATGCTTGGGGAAATCTCCCTCGGACGCGGTGTTGGGGGATTGAAGATGAGTCGACGGTAGGCATCGTCGAGTCGGGTGATTCTCTTAGAGAGGCTGGCTATGGTCTCTTCAACTTGCTGAAACATAGTGAGCATGGTGGCAATACTGAACACGAACACTCCGTCTGAAGGATCCTTTTCTAGAACATTCACCTCGTCGTCAATCGGCAAGATGAGATGAGAGCAATCTAGGGTCGGCTCATCGTCAGAGATGGCGTAAATTCCCAGGGGATTCGTTTTGTTGTTCGGTTTAGTTGGTGGGGGTATAGGCAAATCTCCCTTCTCAATCATGTCTTGAATGAGGTGCTTGAGTTTAAAGCAATTTTCGGTGTCATGCCCCTTCCCTCGATGATACTGGCAGTAGTCGTTGGGATTCCAAAATCGGGATTACTTGGCGTCGGCCGGGTCCGGGGTGGGCCCGATCGGTTGTAACTTCCCTTGATCCATGAGCCTTTTAAAGCCACTACCATAAGTCGACCCTATGTTGGTGAACACTCTCTGGGGGCGCTCGGTTTTCTTGGCAGATGGTTCGACGAGGTTAACCTCATCAATCTTGTTTGTCTGACCGTAAGGGCGAGGTCCGGTTGAGGTGGATCCCTGGTAACCCCTGCCAGTGGTCTTTGCTAAGACACCTTTTCAGAGGTCGTCCTCAATACGTGTCCCTAGAATCTGCAGATCTTGAAAAGTTTTGATATTCAGATACCTCAGTAGGTTGGCATAAACCGGGCGGAGGTTGTTGACAAATTTTTCCACCAGAGTTGATTCACTCGGCTTACTGACCAACTGAGTACTCACCCTCCTCCAACGGGTTAGGAACTCAATGAACCCTTCCTTGTCGTTTTGAGTTAACACCTCGAGAGTACGGGTATTGGCCTGGATCTCAACATTGTCGGCATACTGTTTGGCAAACTCAACCGCGATCTCATCCCAAGTGGTAAGGTTTTTCGGGTCCAAGGAGTAGTACCATTGGCGAGGAATTGGCTCCAAAGAGGATGGGAAGATCCTGGTAAAAAGCTCCTATTTGACCCCTTTAATGGCCATGTAGTCTTTGAAAGTACGGATGTGGTTGAGTGGGTCGTCCACTCCCTTGAACTTAGGCACATCACTCAGGGTGAAGTTGTCAGGTAACTGGTCCCCAACAGGTTCGAACCTTCGGTTATTTTCAAGGTGGATATTATTACCCCGGGCTAGGAGTTGTTCTTCCAAGAGTTTCAGCCTCTTCTCAGTTTCAGTCAGAGGTGGGGTATTATGTTCCTCAATTTCCTTGTTCTCGAGAGCGTCGATACGGGTCTCGACGCGATCCAGGGTGACCTTAAGAGCGGTAAGCAGGCTGGCTAACTGATCAGTTGTGACATCTCTGTTGTTATCATTGTTGTTGTGGTTGACAGGCGAAGTTGAAGACGGGGCCATGGCTCTGAGGCAGAAAAACGGCTCACATTACAACTCAATCCGACACGGTTCCAAAACTGAACGCATACAACACAGAGGACGAGACAAAGATCGACTCAACAAGACGGGGTGACCGTGTGAGGTCCCTCGGTGCTGACTCGATTTATGACGTGACGGTGTTTGACCGAACCTTTGACACGAGTCCAACATGACGGCGTGACGTCATTGGACGGGTCTCGTGGCGAGACGACTCATAAGTAAAGACCCATAAGTACGTTTGCTTTGACTCGATAGACACGAGGCGGAATTGGAATGGTGGACTGAAGTTTTTGGAAATAGGAATTTCCAAAAAGATTCATTTGTCGCTTTAATGGGCGGCTTCCGAAGATAGAAATCTCCACAAGTCGATCAGTCGAAAGGGTTGTCTTAAGTTTATTTGCAAAAGATGGTTTGAGTTTGAGTCGGCTCGGAAAACAGTGTGTTTCTTCCCAAGACGGTTTTGAAATTCAAAATTTTACGTTTTAAAAATCGAGTTAGAAATGTTTGAAAAGGTCTCGGGGATGGTGCATGGTCCTCGGGATCCGAAAGTGTCTTGAAAAAAGGGTGTGTGCTTTTCTCGGGTTTTGAAAGAGCCATTGTCGGCGCGAAACGGGTTAAAATCCGTGTCTAGACGCGGCGATTATAACGGCGTAAAAAGGTGATTTGAAACGGTTATACAAAACCGGGTTTGAAAATCGTCATTACGACGGCCTAGAAAGGCGTGTTGAAATGGTTATACAAAACCGGGTTTGAAAATCGTTATTAGGACGGCCTAGAAAGGCGTGTTGAAATGGTTATACAAAACCGGGTTTGAAAATCGTCATTACGACGGCCTAGAAAGGCGTGCATCGGTCGGCGAGGTTTGAAATGGCCATTATAACGGTGTGAAAATGGTGTTTTTGAAAGTTTGAAAATGACACGGAAGGACTTATAATCAGATAGCACATAAGCACTCACAGTTCATTATATTATGCATTATGCTGACACGGGTTTTGGCTTAGAAGGGTGGGTTACACACCAAGAAATCAAACCCCGATTTGCGAGAGGGATACCAATCCAAACAAAATGTAAAAGGAGGGTGCCCTAGCCTCATGATCGAAAGTGATGAAAGCTCTTTGACGAAAAGGAAATGTGTAACGTCAATGGTATGCTTGACTCAATCGGGATTCGAAACGCGGGGATGAGAAAAATCACGCCGACGAGACGAGCCAATTGGTCGAAAAAGGTTAGGTTATGGGCCCGGACAAGGAACCCGACCGTGACCATAATATCAATTAATGCATTCCAACCAAGACCTCGTTCCAGTCTCACCATCTAGGGATCACAAAGATGTAAGTGTCCTAGTTTTCCCCAGTGAAGTCACCAATCTGTGGTCATGGGCACGTCTCGGTCTGTGGATTTGGGCCACCTACCGGTCCGTAGTCACGGGCCACCTGCACGCCAAGCCGATCTGTCGGACATGTAGCGGTCTTTTGAAAGCCATGCTCGGTTGCGTAAAGATGCTTTCGACCGGATCGTTTTGGATCGGTCGGTTTCATCTCGGTAAAGGTCTCGAAACGATTAGAGATGTTCGGATTCGCCACCAAGCATTTGTGGGATGCCTGGAACCCGTTCGAATTCCACTTTATACCTCGGTCAAATCGAAGCACAAAGCAGCGTTTTGAATCGTCCCTCTTTAGCATCCTATCTCTAGAATGACTCTCGTACGCCCTGGATAAGGTCGTCCACTATCCAAAATTTCTGAGTAAGAGGTGAAGGTACATATTGGGAAGCCCTTTAATCAGACACCCAATCCCGCCCGCGTTTAGCGGCCTCTACTGATCGATCTTGGTTGGTTGAATGCAAAAGTTGATAAAACGGTTTAAATCCATGAATGCGCGTCCAATGATTTAAACCTAACATGTGAGAGCTTTCTAAGTCGGTTGATTTAATCCAAGTATCAAGTATAAGATGTCGAGTTGGATTAATGATTGATTTGCATGCAAGACGGAAATTAAACATCCATTTATCGTATTAGGTTTAGGGTGCATAACATGATCCATTTGTCTTAGTAAGGCATTTTGCAAATATGGTTTTGAATAATCGAATAGTCATCTGATACGTCCTATATCCGGGTTAAACGGAGTCGGTATCGTCCTAGACTAATGTTGAAAGAGAACATGCCCTGTACCACACGGCTATAAGAGGCGCGAGCCAGCCGGCGGTGTAAGGGGCCTCCCTCTGTTTTGAATATGAGAAATGGGGAGCCTGCTTGAGGCGTGGGTTAGCCAACGGTTGTATGCCGTGTTCTGACTGTTTAGAAAACGTTATAAAACGTGTTGAAAATGGGTATTTGAACCCGGCTTGATTTTTAAAGGGTCGTTTAGACCGCATTTGTTGATTTGAAGAACTAGACTTGAATAATCATCATTATGTGATAATATTCGGTGTCGGGTTCGATTTGACAAACTTGACATGAATAGTTTTGAAAAATGAATATGGACTAATTGTTTTAAGTCCATTTTGAATGTAATTAGTCGATACTCGTCATCGTACCCGGGTTAAAATCCGGCATGGTATGTAGAACCAAGGATGATTTTGTGTTGGTGACTAATATGTTTGTTTGAAAATATGATGAAATGAAATAAAAGGCTTTAAAATACCTTCTAAAATGTCATTAACCAAATATTATCAACGAAACACGGATTTAACCGTCATGTTATGAAGAACCAAGGGTGAAAATGTTTTATGGTTAAAGCATGTGAAACGAAACAAAAAGGTTTCGAAAATACTTGAAATGGTTAAAACCGATTACAAATATGAAAAATGGATTAAGGGAAATGACGAGAACAAACACGGTTGATCTCTGGTCTGAGTACCCCATTTAGGCGCGAGCCTGTTGGCAACCCAAGGGGCTTCTGCCTCAGACCAAAAATTGGTTTTGGCTCGTTTATTCCATGTTTTGGTTCATGTTATGCATGTTTTAGCATGTTAGAGTCATGAAACAAATGAAAACATAATAAAAGAGGATTTTTACACCCTCATACTTACATGTTTGGTTATGGCCAGTGATCGACGTAAGTGTAACAACTCGTTTGATCGGAAAAAACTCGGTTTAAAACCGTTTTGGTAAGTAAAAGAGTGTTTTAAGAGTTTAGTGATGGTGTAGTGGTCGAAGTGGTCGGTCAAGTGATTTATTGCACGATGACGGTACCAAACAATGTGTAAGGCTCGTGTTTACGATCGGTAGGTCGTAAATACGCGTCGAATTGTGACTTAAGAAGTCGAGTCGGGAATTTTAAAGGAGAAAAGAGGGGGCGGACACTCGCGTAAGTCTCAAATGGGTGGCATTTGAGGGGTATTTATAGGAGAATGAGTGCTTGTGTGAGTTTTGAGCGATGTGGCCACTTGGGCTGCTCAAAGAGGCGCGAGCCACGTCGCGGGTCTTCGAGCTGTGTTGTCGCTTTCACAACAAACGCAATCATGATTTGTTCTATCCTAGGATTTGTAGTCATATGTTTGGTACTTGACCATTCATAAATCTGGGAAATCTTAGCATAGAAGGTTTGAAATGTTTGTTTTTTGTGTTTGACTCGGTTTGACTCGTTGTTGGAGTCGGGATTTGAATTTTTGAGTCGGCTTTTGGTCTGGTGTCGATTTTGACTCTAGTTAGTGTCATTGCGACCCCGTCGTCGTGCATTAAACACTCCAGGTATTTTTGAAATGTTTTGAGATGTTTTATTTTTGAAATCGTTTTAAGTTTTTCGACGTAAAGTTGTACACAAACTGTCGATCAAACGCTGCGATTCCAAAACATGTTGTAGTCCGATAATCATCGGGTGTTTGTTGGAGTCTCAGCAGATACTGGGTATCTACAAAAATACACGCATCAAATCTCCCCAAACCAAACCTTTGCTTATCCCCAAGTAAACTATGAATGCAACAAAGAAATAACATTGGAACGGGACCAACGCATCAGCTACAAATCATCCACCAAAACCAGTTTAATGCAACAACTAACAAAGTGGCAAATGATAAGTGCAAACGAATTAAATCAATGTTTCAAACTTACTGAACCGTCGACCTTGCAAGACTCAAAAGTATCGGACTCTCACGGGTCGCTCATCACTCAAAATTAGGCACAAGGTGAGTATATATATGAAAGATAGAAAGAAGTAAAGACACTCACCTAACACGACCTATAAGAACATGCATGCAGTTAACATGAATAAAGTCTCTACAACCATACATACGCATTCCAACCATACTAATGACCAAGGCACATGTCGAGGACTTACATTTGGGTAAGTGAGGTAATGGGTAAGAAGGGGCTAAGATGAATTTGGATATGTGGAGTTAGTAGCCAGGCTAGCAAAAACGAATCTAAATATTGAACTGCATCCCAACTTCGTACTCAATATAACAGAACAAAACGGGGCAAATTCAATGCACTCAACTCATGATTACACCATAAACTTGTCAACTCCCCATAAGATATAGATGAAACATGGGAGTGAAAATCATCATACAATTTCTCGTTTTTCTCGCACATGATTTTTTTCTTTTTCTTTTTCGTATTCCCAATGTTTTTCTTTTTTTTTCTCTCTTTTTTTTCCTCTTTCATCATTTTTCTCTTTTCATTCCGTTCAGTTCTTCCACCATCCTCTGAAATCAAATAAAAGTAACCAAACTACAGTAAAGCATTCCAAACAGCTACACATCACTAGCTTGGCTAGGGTAGGAGAAATTATAGTTTCTAGCTATTAGGACAAAAAGGGCAATTTGGCTATGTGGGCCTCATAGGTAGAATGAAATAAAAGGGACTGCCTCTCCTAACATGTGTCACCATCCACAGACCGAATGCATACAGGTATTAAGAAGACTAGACTCATGCTTATGCAAATTGATGTTACATGCCTTACAGAGAGTAATACTCACATCCTAAATGAAACCGGTCATGAATGTCACCGGTTTATAAAGCTCTAACCTCAGAATGTAATGTAGCTTGCCGGTATGTGAGTCAAGTCTATTTGTTCAAATATAAGAGAAACAAAAACTCGTAGATTATGCACATTATCATGCCAACTATATGTCAAGAAAATGCAAGGCTAAGGTAAGGATTCAATGTAGCGTCAAAGTTCAAGCGTTCCGACTCAATTTAAACGTGAAAATTTTTGAAATTATTTGATTTTTTTGAATATAAAAACGACAATGCATGCGAAAGTAAATAAACGTGCAAACGAAAATGCAAGAAAACATGCAGACACATATATGGATGCATACCTCCCCAAACCAAACCGTACAATGCCCTCATTGTACCAAAAATAGGGAAAGACATGCAAACTAAGGAGAAAAGGATAAGTGGAGTCGGAAGACTTACAAAACGTCCCGAAGAGGGACCTCCCCAAACCGACCATGAACATGGGAGGTCAAAGGAAGTCAAGCAGTAGCTCAACAGACGAAAACTAGCAGCTGGAAGACGAAACCACTCGATCAAGTGGCTTGGAATAGCTCGATCGAGTGAAAAGGTGTCAAAAATACTCGATCGAGTAAACTAATCACTCGATCGAGTAAACGTGAATTCGCAGATTGTCGATCAAGTAGAAATATTACTTGATCGAGTGAATCTCTAAGCAAAAGTACGCGATCGAGTAGAAAAACCTCTCGATCGAGTAACTGCACCTGCAAAACACGTATAAGAGCATAGGGAATGTAGAAAAAGCATAGTTTTGTGTTCTAAAGTTCAACAAAAAGCTAAAGGTAAGGAAATAGTTCAACAAAAGTACAACAAAACAGTCCGGGTTGCCTCCCGGAGAGCGCAGGTTTAAGAGGTCCTGCACGACCTTCCTAGCATCAATTAACTGGCGCGTCATGCTCGTCGAAGTACAGGACTTCAACACGATTGTCTGCTTCATTTGCCTCGTGATAATTCTTCACATATTGCCCATTCACCTTGAACCTATTTCCCTCGGGGCTTTCTAGGTCAACGGATCCAAATTTAGTAACAGTTGTTACCGTATAAGGACCACTCCACCTGGACTTAAGCTTGCCAGGAAATAATCGCAGTCGGGCATTAAACAGCAGCACCTTTTTCCCAATATGAAACTCCCGAGGTAGAATTCTTTTGTCATGCCATCTCTTCGTCTTTTCTTTATAAATACGCGAGCTATCATAGGCATTAAGCCTAAATTCTTCCAACTCATCTAGCTGCAAAAGACGATTCTGACCACACAACTCAGGATCAAAGTTAAGCTCACGAATTGCCCACCAAGCCTTACATTCCAACTCAACAGGTAAGTGACATGATTTCCCATAAACTAACCTATAAGGTGATGCACCAATTGGTGTCTTAAAGGCACTTCTGTAGGCCCGTAATGTGTCTTCTAATTTAAGACTCCAGTCCTTCCGTGATTTATAAACTACCTTAGACAAGATCTCTTTCATCTCGCGATTAGAGACGTCTACGTGACAACTAGTTTGGGGATGATATCCCAAACCACGCCGGTGTTGAACACCAACTTTAGACAGAATGGAAGTTAGTTTCTTTTCTTTAAAGTGTATTCCCCCATCACTAATGACGACCCTAGGGACACCAAATCGGGGAAAGATGACCTTTTTAAACATTTTTATCACAGTCTTGGCATCACAATGAGGTGAGGCAATTGCCTCGACCCACTTCGACACAGAATCTACAGCCACTAAAATGTACCTGTTACCTTTGCTAGACGGGAACGGTCCTTGGAAATCAATGCCCCAGACATCGAAAACCTCAACCTCTAAGATACCATTTTGTGGCATCTCATGTCTCTTTGAAATGTTCCCTGATCGTTGGCAGGCATCAAAAGCTGAAACAAAAGACTTAGCATCAGCAAACAAAGAAGGCCAGTAAAAACCAGACTGAAGTACCTTAGCCACGGTGCGCGATGGACCGTGGTGATCACCATAGGAAGAGGAGTGAGAGCCTTTTAGGACTACTTTGGTCTCCTACTGCGGAATACACCGTCGGTAGAGGCCGTCTGCACATTCCTTAAATAAATAAGGATCGTCCCAGAAATACTGCTTAGCGTAATACAGAAAACGCTTCCTCTACTGATGAGAAAGGTCAGGTGGCAGCTTGCCACTGACAACATAATTAGCTATATCTGCATACCAAGGCTCTTGGTTAGAAATAGACGATAATACAGCAAATAAAGTATCATCTGGGAAAGAGTCATCAATAGGTAAAGAGTCTTCCCCTTCTTGTCGCGACAGCCGCGACAGATGATCAGCTACAACGTTCTCAGCTCCTTTCTTATCTTTAATCTGCAAATCAAACTCCTGAAGAAGGAGTATCAATCTCAATAGTCGTGGTTTAGCCTCCTTCTTAGCAAGGAGATGCCTCAAAGCTGCATGGTCAGTAAAAACAGTAACTTCTGACCCAATCAAATAAGAACGAAATTTCTCCAAGGCATAAACTACAGCTAGCAGCTCTTTTTTAGTGGTAGTGTACTTCACTTGAGCCTCATCCAGAGTTCGGCTCGCATAGTAGACTTCGTTTAAAGCTTTGTCTTTCCGTTGGCCTAGCACCGCTCCTAGTGCGTAGTCACTGGCATCACACATTATCTCAAACGGCAAGTCCCAGTCGGGAGCCTGTATGATCGGTGCAGAGACCAAAACCTGCTTTAACCTGTTAAAAGCAGAAAGACACTCATCAGTAAACACAAAAGGGGCATCATTAAGTAGCAGTTGTGTAAGTGGATTAGCAATTTTCGAGAAATCCTTGATAAACCGGTGATAAAAGCCGACGTGGCTAAGGAAACTCGTCACCCCCTTAACATTAACAGGAGGTGGTAATTGCTGAATCACTTCGACCTTTGCTTTATCAACTTCTATTCCCCTATCAGAAACTAAGTGCCCTAAGACAACTCCCTCGTTGACCATGAAATGGCACTTCTCCCAGTTAAGCACGAGATTAACCTCAATGCAGCGCTGCAACACTTTATCAAGGTTAGACAGAAAGTTAGAAAAATCACTTCCATAAACAGTGAAATCGTCCATGAAAACTTCCATAATAGACTCAATATACTCTGAAAATATCCCCATCATGCAACTTTGGAAGGTGGCGGGGGCATTACATAAACCAAAAGGCATCCTGCAATAAGCAAACACGCCCTGAGGACAAGTAAATGTAGTCTTAGCTTGATCGTCTGGGTGGATAGGGATCTGGAAGAACCCTGAATACCCGTCTAAATAGCAGAAAAACTTATGAGAAGCAAACCTTTCTACCATTTGATCAATAAAAGGAAGGGTGAAGTGATCTTTCTTGGTGGCGGCATTCAGCGGTCTGTAATCTATACACATCCGCCAACCAGTCACTACTCGAGTGGGTATTAACTCATTTTTATCATTCCTAACCACGGTAGTCCCTCCTTTCTTCGGGACCACCTGCATTGGACTCACTCATTTAGAATGACCAACAGAATAGATAATACCTGCGTCGAGCAGCTTCATTACCTCAGCCATTACAACATCCTGCATCTTCTGGCTCAGCCGGCGCTGACCCTGTCTATAAGTTTTGTGATCCTCCTCTAGCTATATCCTGTGCATACAAATATCGGGACTAATCCCCTTGATATCGTCCAAAGAATAACCCAAAGCTTTCCTGTTTTTCTTAAGCACAGCTAACAAAGAAGTCAGCTGATCACTATCAAGCTTAGCACTAACGATGACTGTATATCGCTCAGTATCATCTAAAAAAGCATATTTTAGATGAGAGGGAAGAGGCTTACGTTCCGGCACCTTTACCTCAATGGAACAAAGGGTGCGATCATCCTTCCACTTGCTCTCCCTCGGCGTCGGTGAGCTCACGCTCATCTAAATCATCTATAAGCAAATCCATCACAAAGATCATCGTCATCCGGGTTATCCGCACACTCATCCAAAAGCATAAGAGCTTCTAGTGGGTCCTTCATAAAAGAACCCGACCAGAAGTCATAAATAGACTCGTCAATAATATCACCTGAATAACAAGTATCCTCTATCATTGGCCGAGCCAAAGTACTAGGCAAAGCTAAAAGTGATCGCGTCATCCCCATCGCAAGAGTCAAACGCCCTTGTTTGACATTAATAATGGCCCCAGCTGTACAAAGGAACGGTCTTCCTAATATAATAGGGGTCCGGGTGTCCTCAGCTATGTCTAAAACAATGAAGTCCACTGGTATAAAGAACTTGCCTATTTTCACAGGCACGTCCTCCAAGACACCCAAGGGTCTCCTAACAGATCTGTCAGCCATCTGTAGGGTAATATTAGTCAATTTAAGATGACCCATATTCAATTTCTTGCAGACAGATAGGGGCATGACACTGACGCTGGCTCCTAAATCACAAAGAGCCTTATCAATAACCACATTGCCTATAACACAGGTAATAGAAAAGCTACCTGGGTCTTTCATTTTATGTGGAGCCTTATTTAAAAGTAAATTACTAGACTCTTCCATAAACGAAACGGTCTCAAATTCACTTAGCTCTCTCTTACGCGTCACAATATCTTTCATAAATTTAGCGTAAGTAGGTACCTGGGTAACAAG
This sequence comes from Silene latifolia, assembly GCF_048544455.1. Lineage (NCBI taxonomy): Eukaryota > Viridiplantae > Streptophyta > Magnoliopsida > Caryophyllales > Caryophyllaceae > Silene > Silene latifolia. The sequence continues at coordinate 112,579,978 of NC_133527.1, read as the reverse complement.
TTCGGTAAAAGGGACAGTTACCTGGAGGTTCTTCACAACGTCCACAAACTTACCGTACTGTCGCTCAACCTTCGCGTCCTTCAGACGACTTGGGAAGGGTACTCTGGTAGCAATGAGTGAACCCGCGACTTTCTCTTTACCTTTATCAGTGCGTGACGTCTCCACGGCAGGGGAAGATGACACGGTAGCGGAAGTTGATATCAAGATAGTGTCTCCGCTGCTTCTGGTACTCGATCGAGTACTTTCTTCACTCGATCGAGTGATTTCTTCAATTATTTTACTCGATCGAGTAAGAATATCACTCGATCGACCATCTGCAAATTGGGCACTATTCGATCGACCACATTTATCACTCGATCGAGTAATGGGATGGATTATTTCACTCGATCGAGTAGAATTTCACTCAATCGATTGTCTGGACAACACGCAGCAAGGATTTCGTCGAAAAACACATCCAAATCATCTTTCGGGGTGTTTTCAGCTGTCAAAACCCCGTCTTCTGGTACTTTTGGCCCTTCATGAGTATGGCCACCTTGGAGATTCGTAGCATTAACTGTGTCGCATGTTGGTGGATGGTTGGCTTGGTCTTTCGCGAGTGTTAACTGCGCGACTTGTTCTCTCAACTCCACTATAACAGTTTTATTTCTATCGCATTTCTCCCCAAACTGTTGTTATAAATTCAACATCAAGGATTTCAGTTTGGCAATTTCCTCGTTTGAAGAAGGAGAGATCGGCTGCGGCGCTGGCGTAGAAGGAGTAGAAACATTCTTCATTTCTTCATATAATTGTGAAAAAGGGACCCCTTGCTTGTATTTCTGATAAGTAAGGACGCGCTCTATACTTGCCAGACAATCAATAGGGTCATGCCCTTCCATGCCACATCTACCACATATCTCCACATGCTCAGTAATTGAACAAACCCGTGCACTCTCACCTATAGCTTCCGTAATCTCCACATTACCTAGACTTTTGCTAGGACTTTCCACTGCAGCTGCTACCAACTTGTTAACTTGCTCACTACCTCGGGGATTTACATATTCTACAACATGGATAGCCATCTCTTCAATAAGACGCCACCCTTGATCATCTTCCACGTTTTTAGTGAATCTCCCCTCAGCTACACTATCAAGAATAGCTCTCTAGTTCCGATATAGCTCGTTGTAGAACTGGGTACAAAGGAACCAACGCTTGAAACCATGGTGAGGCACAGAACGGAGAAGCTTCTTGAACCTAGTCCAAGCCCCATCCAAGTCTTCGGTAGGCAATTGCTCAAAAGAAGTAATCTGAGCTCTCAAAGCATTGGTGCGCTGCGGTGGGAAATATCGCCTGTAAAAGGCCAAAGCAAGGGAACTCCAGTCGGTTACAACGGCTGCCTCCCTATCTAGATCCCTCAACCATTCTCGGGTATCATCAGCTAAAGAAAAGGGAAAAAGAACTCCCTTCACTTTGTCCTGTGTCACCTCAGCAGCAAGAGTAATGGTAGAGCAATACTCTATAAACAGCTCTATATGCCTGCATGGATCTTTTTCAGGTACCCCTCTAAAGAGATTTCTCTCGACCAGCTGTATGTAATATGGGTGGATTCCAAAGGTTCCCGACTTAGTAGTGGGTAATAGGAAACCTTTTGGAAGAGAATCCACATTAGGCTCTGAATGGCTGGCTATATTAGGCATCCTGGCAGATAGAATTTGGCAAAGCAGGTGCGACGATGTTCTCTTATAGAATAGATAACCTGCAAAACTAATCAAAAACTTGCAGAAATGAGATCAGTCTCAAGGAATAAATTCCTTGAGACGAGAGACAAACTTAAATAAAGCAACAAAATTGTGCCACCTCCCCGACAACGGTGCCTAAATTTGACAGGGCAGTCGTGTACCTATCAAAAAAAACAAACTGGCTCTAACTAATATAGCTAGGGAAGTCGGGTCGATCTCCACTGGGAGATGGGAAAATGTCAGCTTTGCCTAAGTTCGTCACGGTAACCAAATTGGGGGGTTTTAATTAAGTTGTTCTAGACTAATGAGAAGGAAAAAGAAGAAGAAGCAAGAGATTAATGATTAAACAGATAAAGAAAGCAGCTAAGACAGTCGATTCACCATGATCATTCAGTCAAGCAATCTATGTCTCGGGTCAGTGCAAGTATGGTCCGAGGAGCAGTGAACATCTCCTTCCGGTCTCAATTCGCCCTAAAGCACAAATAGCTTAGCTTCCGCCCTCACTCTAGTGCCCTAATGTTCGCTACGAGTCTCGCCCTTTCTAACCTTCCGGTCTAGGTCAAGGTTTACTATGATTTAAATGCCTAATTGCGTCGACTCAATTAGACAGATACAAATAAGTGCAACGATTAACAACAAGGACTACACCAACATTAACCTAATAATTCAATCGCTATTCCTTCATAATCATGGATCCCCTAGTCTTAGCAAGGGAAATTAGCTATGCATCATCATCGAATTAACAACAATAACATATAAATAATAGGAATTAAACATGATAATAAAGCTAGTAAAGATTGAATAGGGTGATGATGAAAGCAATAGAATAAAGATAGGAATAAAACAACAATTATGATTAAGGAATTAAAAAGGAATAATAATACCGATCACAAATCGGAATCCGAGTAGCAAAGGGTAGAAGACAGATAAAAATGAAGAAGCATTAGAAAAATATAGAGTGAAAGTGAATGAGGAAGAGTTACGCAGTCTACTGTATTTTGTAGCATACGAAAATACTCCTCCAAACCTAATCCATAGCCTAATTACAAAAGCCCATACGAAATTAGGCGGAGAAACTCTATTACATTCAAAACCACTCGATCGAATGGAAATAAACAACTCGATCGAGCAACTAAGCGACAAACCCCTCAATCGAGTGGAAATAAACCACTCGATCGAGTGACTCCTTATAATGTCTTCTCGATTGAATACTCGAACTGCTCGATCGAGTAACTTTCAGTATATAAAGCATTCGATCGACTAGAAAAGTAGTCGGTCGAGCTATTTTGGCATGTTAGACATTATTACACCTTCCGAAACCAGCTCACGCGTCTTCAAAGTGATAGATTCCAAGCTCCGGCTCCTTGTTCTCCATAAATGCATGCAAATGGGATGAGTTTAGGCTCGATTTAGCTCCTCTTCGGTTTATTCCTGCAATTTACATAAAACGAACCAAAGTAGACTATTCGGGGGTATTTGTAGCTAGATGCCACATAAATAGTACATAAACGCGTGTAAAAATGAGGTAAAAACCTTATATAAAATACATGCATCATTAGGGTTTTAAATAGTGTTAATTATTTTAAATGGAAACATAATGATTAAGGCTTATGTCTAGCCATGCAACCCTACAAGCTTTTGTGAAGAGCATCTTTTGCATGCCTTGGCTCCCTAATAACCCACCCCCAACCGGTTTTTCCACTAGAAAAATGCCAATGGTTTTTCCTCTATAATTATTCATTACCTTACCTAATATTTTCTAGTATTAGAAAATTATTACACTCTCTACAATTTGTGAAAACTTAGAGAAAGAAACCTCACAATATTACTCCCCTTGTCCGAAATTTTCATGGGCCAATAAATCAATTTTTGTGTCATTTTTAAGTTAGATTACTATTATTACTAGTTCATAATACTATTGGTTATTAAGGGTATTCCTTGGGTATATGCTTTTGGGAGAGGTTCTAATTTGAACCTTGTTCATCCATTGTTGGAAAGCTCAAGAACTAACAAGAAGGAGATCTTGTTGGTGCCCAAAATCCGAAACACAAATGTAAGAAGTGACGATTTCTTCTCTATTTTATTTTATGTTTGCATGCATAAGATCTTGTATTTATTTTATGACTAAATAAATTAATTCATATATGAATATGTATACTATAGAGATTTGTGAATCTAACAAGTGGTATCATGAGCCTTAGGTTGTTTGCATGCAAATCGGTTTATTTTTTTCCGAGTTAATCTTATTAACAAATAAAACTTGTAATTTTGTGTTTATTATGATATATCACTAAATCACCTTGTATGTTAAAGTTTCTGATCCTAAAATGTATTTGCGATATTTTGGTTTATTTATGGATTTTATTGTTCATTTTATATATTATTGGCATTAAAATGTGATTTTTATGATAAAAATGTCATTTTTGGACGAACAATAGCTAAACTTTGAATTTTTCAGTGGTTTTTGGATATGTTTTCACATATATTATCTACTGATGGTCTGTAAATTTTCATGTTAAAATAAGTTGTTTTGCTTGAAGTAGGAATTTTATAAATTAAAATCGTATTTAAATGGGTAAATAGGTTAATATGAGTTATATTTTGAATCTGGTCATGGAAATTTAGTATCTTGTCACATGCAATTTTACAAGATGTGTGTAAAATATTTGGCTATATTGAAGTCTTTTTGCATGATTTATTAATTTTTGATGAAAAATCACATAAATAGTGACTAAAATTAGTAATAATACTAAAACATACTTCATGACTAAAGAAAAAAGTCACATGTTGCATTTAATCATATATTTCAGATCTAAAAGTGAAAAGTTGATGAATATAAATTTCTCATATTTTAATGGTCATATTTGTTAAAACCGATAAACCGCAACATTGTTTTCCTCGATAAATTTTTGAACTTTTTAACCTAAGTTTTGAACATTATGAGTGTCATGGTATTTTTCCAGAATGTTCATGAGTTTAAATTTCAAATTTTCAAATTATTTGAAATTTTTTTTATGATTTAATTTGAAGTTTATAGCATAATTTTGTATTTTGGTCCATAATGAACAATATTAAGAAATCAAGTTGAGTTATTGTCAAAATATTAGTGAAGACTATGTTTTGAGTCCTAAAATGGTTAGGGTAATTAACTTGTACATAAATATGAATTTATGTAATTATTGTGATTTTAATAAGATAAATCACGCAAATCCATAAAAACCGATAAAATATACGATATTGGCTCTTAAAAGGCGATTTAGCATAAAATTAAGCATGTTCATACATATTATAATGCTGCATTTTATTTATGATTGTCATATTTTAATTTATGTAATTTTTGAATTATGTAATTTTACTTAGTATGGCCTTAGTTTTTAATTGGAATTACCCGAAATGTATGGGAATATCGATTCGGTTGTAATTATTGTGATCTCGTATCACTGTTTTGTAATTTAATAGATTTATTTTTATTATTACAAATGTATAATAGGAAATTATGTAATTCATTTTGTAATTTAATTATTCCGGAGTTCCTTGAAGACGGTGCCATTCGAGAAGGCGGCCCATCAAAGAAAGTGTTGCCTCGAGATGCGTGCCAAGACTGAAGATCAAGGGACCAAAGGAGTTGGTTTCCGAATTTGTAATAGTTTATTAGATTTACTATTTTAGGAAGGTCATACTAGGATTTTATTTTTATGCTTTGCATTTTATTTATATGTTGCATGCATCGCTAAATCGCCATAACTAAACATGCATTATAAATCGAGTTTATCGACCGTGTCAATTACAATTATCGTAGTTCACCGCTTTAGTTCACTTAAAATGTGATAAATAATAAATTGACATGACCTCTCGCTAAATAAACAATTGAGACTTAGCCTTACCAAAAATTAGAAACCATGAAAACGTATTTCATGAGGGAGTGCGCTCGGCCAAACCGGGGTACAAACCTTGTTACGTAGGGGAATTGGGTGATAAATGTCTATCCACCGGATTCATGTTGATGAGGGTTGTATCTCCAAAGCGTGCCCAAGTTAATGTGGATTTGGATCATGGACACATTTATTCGAAATTTGGGTTGAACTCAACAAAAGTATTCTCGACCATAGCCGGGTGTGTTTTGGGCTAAAGATAAATATTAATGTAATTTTATCGACCAAGAGTTCTAAAAGTAGAATCGATTAAAGAGTTAATCTGATGGAAATATGGATCTATATACATACTAACATACTAACATACTCATATATGTTTAAATTAATTTGTCATAAAATTAAATACGGATTTTATGCATGCAAACAATGATAAAATAGACGAGAAATCATGTCCTTACATTGGTGATTTCAGTTTAATGGGCACAAGAGAGATCACCTTTCTCTCTTGTTCTTGAGCTTTCCCTTATGGATGAACCAAGATCCAAGTGTAGGATCTCTCCCTAAGCTTTATACCCAAGGCTTTCTCTTAATTCAAATTAATATTATAAGTACTAGTATAATATTAATTTAGTAGAAAATTGAACCAAAATATTTATAAAACACTTAATTATTTCGGTTTTTATGAGAGAAGAAGAGGAGGATTTTTATTCTCTCTAGAATTGTATTTTTGGATGATGAAATGAATAATGAATACACTAAAACATTTTAGTATTATTAGGTAAAATTATAGGAAAAACAATGATGGTTTTGCCTTCTCAAAACCGGGTGGAAGGGGCCTTTTGGGTGAGCCAATGCATGCAAGTGTTGTTCTTTACAATACACAATAGGCTTGCATGGCTAGGAAATAAGGTAATCATTGTGTTTACCATTATCTTAATCAAACACAATATTAGCCCATTTCTTCCCCTAATTTCGGCATACATGGATAACAAGTGATTTATTTTATTTTTGTCAATTGTAAATATGTCACATGTCATATGTGACATAAATTTGTTATGTATTTTTAACATATTAAAAATCAACGTATTATCAAAAATACGCCACATACAAAAATCGACTTAGTAATATCATAATTACTTGTGCCAAAATATTTTACCATTTATAAATCACAACAGATTGTATTTATAATAATTCATTCAATTTCGATTGTTTCTTTAAACATTAATTTCATCCGAGTAATGATACAATTCAATTACTCAGACCGTACCTCATTTAATCACATTTCAATTTGATACGTAAATTTTACTTCCAAAAATCGTCCGTCAATTTTCAAGTAATTTAATTAACTCGTAACATTATACGATTAATTAAATAATCAATTAAGAGTGTTGCCCTATAGGTATGACCTAGGGGGTCAACTGATCACCACCGTCGCACGACAGTAATGTCAAACTCTAGTCAGCCAATCATTACCGATATATGTTGACCAGTTGACAGTAACAAAATTACTTCCCAATTGTATTCTTTATAATGAGTTTTAAACATGTGATCATCATGATCAACAGTCGTGATCGCATTATTGTCGGAGGACACATATTCCAACAATCTCCCACTTGTCCTCGACAAGTGTGCGTCACCAATTCTCTTGTCCTAATACTATCTCCCACTCAATGCAAGGTGTCTTTCAGGTCGTACTTGCAAGTGATTATATCGAGAGTGGTTTCCTCGATCTGGAGAATAACTGATTGACCGGACTTATCTATCATAGATACTTTCCGAGCGTGGCCACGCATTTCCAGTTCATTACTCCTCGAGTGGCCCTGAGAGATGGACAATTCCTATCGCACTCATTCCCTTTGACTTGCCACAGCCATCATAACCCAAAATATGCCCATTTGACCCCATTTACGAAGGTCGTAGTAACACAAATCAAAGTTAATCTGAAACTGTGCCATCTTAGGAGAATAGTCTTTAGTCAAAAGAATCGACTCATTTGAATACTATAGTAGCTCTCGCCACGACCAGGCTATATAAATTTGCCAGAACTCTATAAGCGGTCATTAGGCCCGACAAAATGTTCCTAACAGTCTGCCTATGTGATCGACTAGTCATCTCACATGACTCTATGGCACTTGAACTTGCCATCAATCGCATCACACTATAGTCACTTCGAGACGTCACCTCATACAAGTAACTATGGACAAATACAATGTTAATCCATGTTCACTTTAACGGGGTTCAATTGTCTTCACAACCCGTTTGGATATAACAATGTACAAGGTGAGTTAATAATAACTCAAACGACAAATGTCAACATCACACTCGGGTAGTCAATATCATATTACAACCTTGTGATGTATATCATAAGTGTAAACACTTATTGATTGCAATAGAAGTTTAACATCCCATGTGTCCATGCGTTCAAACTTCTTACACTTGCAATTTCCTTCACATTCATGTTTTCTCTCATAGCATGAATCTTACCAAGTACACATCAAGGTTCCCGACCTTGGTTTTGGTTCTTTAACTTGAAAGAACTTTCTTATCGACTATCACATAACGAACGAATTTGTGATGAATGAAATAACTTGTACTGATCAAGTATTCCATCCACACAATGTACTAGGTATATGTTTTGTAGAATCTTGTAACAATTGACAAGATTATTTAGCTTAACACTTCTCACAAGTCCTAGCTTTATTAGGAAAGATTAATTTTTGAATAACCTCTTACTCAACCAAGCATCTTTCCAAAACTTCTCATTTCTCTTTCTAGGCTTGAAAGAACTGGGATTCTTATAAATCCTCATATGTGCTCGGATTTTCTATAATATGTGCAACCTCTTGACACACAATAGAGTATTCCGTCAAACACTGAAATCGCTCATCGGATTCTACTTGAGAATTCATGACGTTTCTATTATGGCTCACCAATCAATCATCATGCTCTTATGCATATGATTCATAATTGGACATGTACATGATTATTCTAATGGCGGAAACATTAGTTACTAATAATCATGAGATCAACCGTTCTTAGGTTCAATGAACTACCATGACTGCTAATGGTAATCCCATTTTCATTCATATGAATAACCTATGTGAATGTTGATGCGATGTGTATCTCTTAATACTAATCCGACATCCCTTGATGTAATTGGATTCATCATTGTCCATTTTCATCCAGAATTGAAAACTCAAATGCTTCTTTATGAAAGAAGGTATTAGCTCGTCATTCTTTAATGAGTGATGAGTCGTAAATATTCAAAGGATGATAGCTCCCACTAAATTCCATGTCTTCACATGATAATTGCCAAACTCCCACTCAATTCTACATATTTCGAAATTGACTTCTCAATCGAAAATTTTATTAAGAATTGAAATATAAATTGCATTGCCAAGTTATTAGGATAAAACCATATATGTTCCCATCATATCCTTTCAAAATACCTATTTTGAAGTGGTCTCATCTCAACCTTACGGAAAGAGATTTTAAATCTCCAACACACTCATGTCATAATGATGTGTAGTAATGTCATTATTCAAATATAAACAATATCTAGAATACGTCCTTCGCAAATACCCTTTTGGAAGGAGGTTTAACCATTTCATAGCGAGGTTAAGCAATGACATTTGCGTGGTTAAAACTTTGGTCGTTGAAGATATCGGTATATCAATCTTTGCAACTCGATCATAACTAGTATGTTACTATGATTCATTTAGGCTCTTAAGTAAATCTCAAGGTTGAAACTATTGGTCAAATGTTTCATAAACTTAGTCAAAAACTTGTTAAGACTTTACATTAGTCATTTTTCTTCCAAAACTTTCTTTTGGTCTCCTCGTGTAGTTATCTTGAGAATATTCTCTTATGTTTACTACACTTGGTCTCTTTAGTCATATAGAACTAACTTGAGACCATAGATCTCATCTATTCGGCATACTATGTAAATAAATATACCTTCATTCAAATCATTCTTTCTTGCGTAGATCTTCATATACACAAGTACACAATTTTATCTTGCCTTGTGTGTTGTGTCCTCATTTTTTTTCTCCCACTCTATCTTTAGAATAAATACACTATACATTCAAAGATAGCATATGAGATACAAATTAATGATGTTGAAGTATAAGGAGAACTATCTCATAGATAGACTAATAGTTATTGATTTCATATGTGTTCTTGGTGATTGACATTCCTTTAAGAGAGTTCATAGACTCAAAATTGCTTCATAAATGATCATACACAAGCCTTAAGCATGTGGACATATAATGAAACCTGTCATTATATTTGTCTATTAGATCACTTTAAGTGACTAATCTTATGTTTCAAAGTGCAAGCATTTAAAGATGAATTTTAGAACATAAAAGGATAAATGATAAAACGGGTGACTTGGGTTGCAAACCAAGTCACCATCATCCAAAATACAAACCATTATCCAAAATACCTTTCCATGTCAAACATGGAAACTCAAAGTTCTAGAAATCCAAAACATAATCTTAAATTAAGACAATGAAAAGCAAAGCTCCATAAAAGCTATCCTTAGCTTCTCCATGGTTTCTTATGCTTGCTTTTCCTTTCCCTTGTCTTTGCTTGGTGGAGGCCCTATTTACAATAAAAAGGGAGATACATTATCACAACTTTGCATCATAATACCATAGTTGAATTAGAAACATAAAAGAAGGATAGTCATTTACCTACTGGAGTGATCTTTCCAGCTTTGATATCACCAAGGTATTTGGAACAATTTCTTTTCCAATGTCCCATGCCATTATAATAATGGCATTTATCAAGAGGACCCTTCTTGACTTTTGAGGTGCTAGCTTCATTAGGCTTAGCTTTGGTGAATGTGGGAGCTAGCTTCTTGCCCTTTCTCCCATTCTTCTGTAACTTCCCTTTACTCTTAGTGCTTATGTTAAGCACATCCTTGGGAGGGTTCACATTTAACCCCATGTCCCTCTCGGCTTGCACAAGTAACTTGTGCAACTCCTCAAGAGACACATCCTTGTCTTGCATGTTGAAATTCACCCAGAATTGCACATATGCCTTGACTTTGGACAAGGAGTGTAGAATCCTATCTACGATGAGTTCTTTGGGGATTTCAACCTTTTGAATTTTCAAGGTCTCGACAAGCTCCATGAGTTTGAGCACATGAGGGCTAACCTTTTGGCCCTCTTTGAAGTCGAGATCAAAGAATGCCGCGGCCGCCTCATATTGGACGATCCGCGGAGTTTGTGAAAACATGGTCACAAGTTTGGAGTAAATCTCATTAGCATTGCCCATTTTAAAGGCTCTCCTTTGGAGGCCCGCCTCCATCGCAAATATTAAGACATTTTTCATTGCGGCGGACTCCTTTTGGTAAGCCTCATATGCTTCCCTAGTGGCCGCGGTGGACCTAGTGGAGGGTTCGGGTGGAGAGGCCTCGGTAAGGTAACGAAGCTTGTCGTCACCTTCGGCGGCTAATTTGAGTTGGGCATCCCATTCGGAGAAATTTGACCCATTCTTTTCAAGTTTACATCGATCCATAAAGGATCGGAGCCATGACGAACTAGCGAGAGGTGTGGCGTTAGGAGTTGGTGTTGGTGTTGCCATTTGTTATGAAAAAGAAGTGGTCTACAAAACAAAATATAAGGAGTAAAACAATTGTCGTTTTAATAATACTCGTAAAAATGTATGATTTAAACAAGTTTTATGCATTTTTCTAGTGACCTCTACCCAACTAGATAAATGATTCCAAGACCCAAATTCATATCGACTTAGGCACGGTGGGGCCGATACATCCTTTATCAATATAACTCGGTGGATTAACGTTTAATCGATTCTACTTTTAGAACTCTTGGTCGATAATATTACATTAACAATTATCTTTAGCCCAAAACACATTCGACAAGGGCACGGTGGGGCCGATACATCCCTTATCAAAAACTTTTGTTGAGTTCAATCCAAATTTCGAATAAATGTGTCCATGATCCAAACCCACATTAACTTGGGCACGGTATGGCCGATACATCCCTTATGAACATGAATTCGGTGGATTAACATTCATCACCCACTTCCCCTACGTAACAAGGTTTGTACCCCGGTGGGGCCGAGCGCACTCCCTCGCGAAATAGGTTTTCATGGTTTCTACTATTTGGTAAGGCTATGTCTCAATTAATTGTTTTAGCGAGAGGTCATGTCAATTTATTATCTATCACGTTTTAAGTGAACTAATGCGGTGAACTACGATAATTTTAATTGACACGGTCGATAAACTCGATAAAATAACAATGCATGTTTAGTTATGGCGATTTAGCGATGCATGTGACATAAAATATAATGCAAGCATAAAGATAAATAAATCCTAGTATGGCCTTCCTAAAATAGAAAAACTATTTAACTATTACATATTCGGAAACCAACTCCATTGGTCCCTTGAACTTCGGTTGTGGCACGCATCTCGAGGTAACACCGTCTTTATGTATCGCCATTCTTGAAGAAATCCGTCTTTGGGAACTCCGGAATGAATAAAATTACATAATAAATTACATAATTCCTATTATACATTTGTAACTAAAATAAAATAAATCTATTAAATTACAAAACGGTGATACAAGATCACAATAAAATTACAACCGAATCGATATTCCCATACATTTCGGGAAATACCAATTAAAATCTAAGGCCATACTAAGTAAAATTACATAATTCAAAATTACATAAATTAAAATTATGACAATCATAAGGAAAAATGCAGCATTATAATATGTATGAACATGCTCAATTTTATGCTAAATCGCCTTTAAATAGCCAATATCGTATATTACTCGGTTTTTACGGATTTGCGTGATTTCAACATTTTATAATCACAAAAATACATAAACTCATATTTATGCATAAGTTAATTACCCTAACCTCTTAGGACTCAAAATTTAGTCTTCACTAATAATTTGACCATAATTAACCCATATTTTATAAAATTGTTCATAAATGGATCAAAAATTACAAAAATAAGCCATAAACTTCAAATAAATCACAAAATTTCAAATAAATTCAAAATTTGAAATTTAAATTCATGATCATTCTGGAAAAAATACCATGACACTCATAATGTTCAAAATCTTAGGTTAAAAATTTCAAAAAATTTCCGGAAAAAACAATGTTGCGGTTTATCGATTTTTAATAAAATAATCATAAAAACATGGAAAAATTATTTTCACTAACTTTTCAATTTTAGATCTGAAAAAGATAATAAAATGCAACATTAGACGTTTTTCCTAAGTCATATATTATGTTTTATTAATTTTCCACTAATAATGTCACTATTTATGCTATTTTTCTTCAAAAATCCATAAATCATGCAAAAAGACTTCTTTATAGCCAATTATTTTACACACATCTTGTAAAATTGCATGTGACAACATATTAATTTTCTATGACCATATTCGAAATTTAACTCATATTAACCTATTTTTCACTTAAATCCGAATTTAACAATGAAAAATCCATTTTTCGAGCATAACAAGTCCAAAAATTATGAAAATTTACAGGTTATCTCAAAATAATATATGTGAAAACATATCCAAAACTCAATGAAAAATTCGAAGTATAGCTAATTTTAGACCAAAAATGACATTTTTACTCATAAAATCATATTTAAATGCCATTATTGTATAATATGAACAATAAAAATCCGAAAAATTAACCAAAATATCCTAAAACATTTTAGGACCAGAAATATTAACATGCATGGATTAATTTCGTGATATCTCATAATAACACAAATTTTTCAAGTTTTATATGTTATTCTTATAACTCGGAAAAACTTTTAACCGATTTGCATGCAAACAACCGTGCCTCTTGATACCGATTGATGAAAATATGGATCTATATACATACTAACATACTCATATATGTTTAAATTAATTTGTCATAAAATTAAATACGGATTTTATGCATGCAAACAATGATAAAATAGAGGAGAAATCATGTCCTTACATTGGTGATTTCGGTTTAATGGGCACAAGAGAGATCACCTTTCTCTCTTGTTCTTGAGCTTTCCCTTATGGATGAACCATGATCCAAGTGTAGGATCTCTCCCTAAGCTTTATACCCAAGGCTTTCTCTTAATTCAAATTAATATTATAAGTACTAGTATAATATTAATTTAGTAGAAAATTGAACCAAAATATTTATAAAACACTTAATTATTTCGGTTTTTATGAGAGAAGAAGAGGAGGATTTTTATTCTCTCTAGAATTGTATTTTTGGATGATGAAATGAATAATGAATACACTAAAACATTTTAGTGTTATTAGGTAAAATTATAGGAAAAACAATGATGGTTTTGCCTTCTCAAAACCGGGTGGAAGGGGCCTTTTGGGTGAGCCAATTCATGCAAGTGTTGTTCTTTACAATACACAATAGGCTTGCATGGCTAGGAAATAAGGTAATCATTGTGTTTACCATTATCTTAATCAAACACAATATTAGCCCATTTCTTCCCCTAATTTCGGCATACATGGATAACAAGTGATCCATTTTATTTTTGTCAATTGTAAATATGTCACATGTCATATCTGACATAAATTTGTTATGTATTTTTAACATATTAAAAATCAACGTATTATCAAAAATACGTCACATACAAAAATCGACTTAGTAATATCATAATTACTTGTGCCAAAATATTTTACCATTTATAAATCACAACAGATTGTATTTATAATAATTCATTCAATTTCGATTGTTTCTTTAAACATTAATTTCATCCGAGTAATGATACAATTCAATTACTCAGACCGTACCTCATTTAATCACATTTCAATTTGATATGTAAATTTTACTTCCAAAAATCGTCCGTCAATTTTCAAGTAATTTAATTAACTCGTAACATTATACGATTAATTAAATAATCAATTAAGAGTGTTGCCCTATAGGTATGACCTAGGGGGTCAACTGATCACCACCGTCGCACGACAGTAATGTCAAACTCTAGTCAGCCAATCATTACCGATATATGTTGACCAGTTGACAGTAACAAAATTACTTCCCAATTGTATTCTTTATAATGAGTTTTAAACATGTGATCATCATGATCAATAGTCGTGATCGCATTATTGTCGGAGGACACATATTCCAACATAATCCACCGAGTTATATTGATGAGGGTTGTATCGCCAAAGCGTGCCCAAGTTGATATGAATTTGGATCTTGGAATCATTTATCAAGTTGGGTAGAGGTCACTAGATAAATGCAATAAAACTTGTTTAAATTAAAATTTACGAGTATTATTATTATTTTTAAAAAGAAAAACGACAAGTGTTTTATTCCTTGTATTTTTGTTTTGTAGACCACTTTTATTTCTCATAACAAATGGCCGCACCAAACAAGAACGCCACCACTCTCACTAATGTTTCATGGCTCCGATCCTTCATGGATCGTTGTAAACTTGAAAAGAATGGGTCAAATTTCTCCGATTGATATGCCCAACTCAAATTAGCCGCTCAAGGTGACGACAAGCTTCGTTACCTTATTGAGGCCTCTCCACCCGAACCTAATGCTAGGTCGAGTGCCGCCACTAGGAAAGCATATGAGGCTTACCACAAAGAGTCAGCTGCTATGAAAAATGTGTTGATTTTTGCTATGGAGACGGATCTCCAAAGGAGAGACTTTAAAATGGGCACTGCTTATGAAATCTATTTCAAACTTGTGACAATGTTCTCACAAGCACCAAGGATCGTCCAATAGGAGGCGGCCTCGGCATTCTTTGATCTCGATTTCAAGGAGGGCCAAAAGGTTAGCCCTCACGTGCTCAAATTGTTGGAGCTAGTCGACACGTTGAAAATTCAAAAGGTTGAAATCCCCAAGGAGCTCATTGTTGATAGGATTCTTCACTCCTTATCCAAAGTCAAAGCATATGTGCAATTCCGGGTGAATTTCAATATGCAAGACAAGGACGTGTCTCTTGAGGAGTTGCACAAGTTACTTGTGCAAGCCGAAAGAGACATGGGGCTAAATGTTAGCCCATCTAAGGATGTGCTTAATATAAGCACTAAGAGCAAGGGGAAGTTCAAGAAGAATGGGAAAAAGAGTAAGAGGCAAGCTCCCATGAACACCAAGGCTAGGACTTTTGAAGCTAGCACTTCCAAACCCAAGAAGGGTCCTCTTGATAAATGCCATTATTGTAATGGTGTTGGACATTGGAAGAGGAATTGTTCCAAGTATCTTGGTGAAATGAAAGCTGGAAAGATCACTCCAGTAGGTAATTGACTATCTTTTCTTTTATGTTTCTAATTCAACTATGGTATTTTGATACAAGTTGTGATAATTTATCCCCTTTTTATTGTAAATAGGGCCTCTTCCAAGCAAAGACAAGGGAAAAGAGAAGCAAACTTAAGAAATCATGAAGGAGCTAGGAGTAGCTACCAATGAAGCTTAGCTTTTATTATTGTCTTTATTTTAATGTTATGGATTTTAGAACTATTTTGATTTCCGTGTTCGACATGGAAATGTGTGATCCTTTTAAACAATGGTTGTATTTTGGATTTTGGTGGCTTGGCTTGCAACCCAAGTCACCCCTTTTATCGTATTTGTTTGTTCTAAAAATTCGTCTTTATATGCTTGCACATAGAAACATATGAACATCTACTTAAAGTGAACAAATTGACATTTATAATGATAGGATTCATTATATGTCCACAAGCTTGAAACTTGTGTATGATCAATTATAAAGTGATGTTGAGTTGATGAACTCTCCTAAAGGAATATCAATTACCAAAAACACTCATCAAATCTAAAATCTATTAGTCAATTTATGAGATAGTCCTCCTTCTGCTTCAAAATCATTATTTGTGTCTCATAAGCTATCTTTGAATATCTAGTGTATTTATTCTAAAGATAGAGTGGGAGAAAGATGAAGACACAAAGAATACAAAGAATAATGTGTATGCTTGAGTAAATGAGATCTACGAAAGAAAGAATGATTTGTATACCAAAATAGAAAGTATACTTGAATAGATGAGATCTACATGACAAAAGAGTCCAAGTGAAGTAATAGAAAAAATATGTTCTTAGATAATTGAAGTAATCAAAAGAATATGTTCTTAAGATACCTACACGAGGAGACCAAAAGAAAGTTCTTGAAAGATAATGACTAAAGAAAAGTCTCAACGAGAGATTTTGCTAGTTTATGACCTAGATATAAATAGAGTTTCAATATTGATATTTACTTAAGAGCCTAAATGAAACAAAGTTGCATCCTTGAATATAAATGAGATTTATGATTAAAAGTTGCAAAGAAAGATATGCCGATATCTACAAGAGCTAAGTTAATTGTTAACCACGCTAGTGTCATTACTTAACCTCATTATGAAAATGAAATGGTTAAACCTCCTTCCGAAAAGGGTATTTTGAGAAGGACGTGTATTAAATGGGATTTCACTTTTAAATAATGACATTGCTACGCATCATTATAAAAATGAATGAGTTAGAGATTAAAATCTCTTTCCATAAGTTTAAGATTGAAACCTTTTCAAAATAGGTATTTTGAAAAGATATGTTGGGAACATATATGGTTTTATCTTAATAACTTGGCAAAGCAAAATGTATTTTAATTCTTGAAATGTTTCGATTGAGTAGTCAAATACGAAACATGTGGAATTGAGTGGGATTTTTGAAATTATCATGTGAAGACATGAAATTTAGTGGGAGCAATCATCTTGTAAAATTTATAACTCATTACTCATTGAGAATGACGAGCTAGTACTATCTTTCACAAAGAAGTATTTGATTTTTCAATTCTCGATGAAAATGGACTAAGATGAATCCAATCACATCATGGGATGTTGGATAGACATTGAGATATGCACATCAAATCAACGAGAAACGTAGGTTATTCAAATCGATGAAAATGGAATTACGATAAGCAGTCATGGTCATTCATTGAACCTAAGAATGGTTGATCAGATGATTAAAGATTACTAATGTTTCCGCCATTAGAATAATCATGCACATGTCCTATAATGAATCATATGCTTAAGAGCATGATGAGTCATTGGTAAGCCATGTAATAATCGTCATGAATTCTCGAGGAGAACTAATGAGCTATTCTAATGTTTGATAGAACACTCTGTTATGTGACAAGAAGTTGCACATATTGAAGTTTCGAAAACGCGTAAGGATTTATGAAAATCCTAAGCTATTTAAGCTAAAAGGAGAAATAAGAAGTTTGAAAAGATACTTGGTTATAGTAAAAAGTTACTCAAAACTATAGTATTTTCAAATTGCTAGGACTTATGAGAAGTGCTAGGCTAATCATCTTGACAATTGTTGCAAGATCCTACAAAACATATACCAGCTACATTATGAATTGGAAGAACACTTGACTAGTGCAAGTTATGTCGTCCACCATAATTCGTTTGTTATGTGATAAACAACAAGAAAGTTCTCTCAAAATAAAGAACCTAAACCTAGTTTGGGAAACTAGATATGTACTTGGTGAGATTCATGCTATGTAAGACAAACATGAGAATAAAAGAAAATGCAATTCAAGAGTTTGAACACATGGACACATGGTGTGTTAAACTCATGTTGCAAATAACTAGTGTTTACACACTTACAATATACATCACAAGGTGGTAATATGGTATTGACTACCCGAATGTGATGTCCACAGTTGTCATTTGAGTTATTATTAACTCACCTTATACTTTGTTACATCCAAACGGGTTGTAAAGACAATTGAACCCCATTAAAGTGAACACGGATTAGCATTGTATTCGCCCATAGTCACTTAGATGAGGTGACGTCTCGAAGTGACTAGAGTGTGATGCGATTGATGACAAGTTCAAGTGTCATGGAGTCATATGAGATGATTAGTCGATCACATAGGCAGACTGTTAGGAACACTTTGTCGGGCTAATGACCGCTTATAGAGTTTTGGCAAATTTATATAGCCTGGTCGTGGCGAGAGCTACTATAGTATTCTAATGAGTCAATTCTTTGACTAAAGACTGTTCACCTAAGGTGGCACAGTTTCAGATTAACTTTGATTTATGTTACTACGACCTTCGTAAATGGGGTCAAATGGGCATATTTTGAGTTATGATGGCTGTGGCTAATCGAAGGGAATAGTGCGATAGGAATTGTCCACCCCTTGTCAGGGTTAAAACAATATCTTAGGGCCACTCGAGGAGTAATGAACTGGAAATGTGTGGCCACGCTCGGAAGGTATCTATGGTAGAAAATTCCGGTCAATCAGTTATTCTCCAGATCGAGGAAACCACTCTCGATATGATCACTTGCAAGTACGACCCGAAAGACACCTTGCATTGAGTGGGAGATAGTAATAGGATAAGAGAATTGGTGACGCACATTTGTCGAGGACAAGTGGGAGATTGTTGGAATAAGTGTCCTCCGACAATAATGCGATCACAACTGTCGATCATAATGATCATATGTTTAAATCTCATTTTAAGAATACATGTGGGAAGTAATATCTTACAGTCAACTGGTCCACACATATTGGTAATGATTGGCTGACTAGAGTTTGACATTACTGTCGTGCGACGGTGGTGATCAGTTGATCCCCTTAGGTCATACCTATAGGGAAATACTCTTAATTGATTATTTAATTAATCGTATGTCGATACGAGTTAATTAAATTTCTTAAAATTGACGGATGATTTTGTGAGTAAAGTTAACATGTCTTATTGTAATTCGATTAAATTAGATACGGTCTAAGTAATCCAATTGTTTTATTACTTAGAATAAATTATTGTTTACGAAACAATTGAAATTGTATGAATAATTTATTATAAATACAAGACGTTGTAATTTATAATTTGATAAACCATTTTGGTATAAGTAATCAAGAATTACTAGTTAAATTTTATATGTGACATATTTTATTAATATGTTGATTTTTAATATGTTAAAAATACATTACGGTGTAACATGTCATGTAACATGTGACACATGACAAAATTGACAAATGACAAAATAAAATGGACCTTCCATTTTATGATGGGTGTATCGAAAATGGGGAGGGTTAGGGTTTTAAATTGTGTTAATTATTTTAAATGGAAACATAATGATTAAGGCTTATGTCTAGCCATGCAACCCTACAAGCTTTTGTGAAGAGCATCTTTTGCATGCATTGGCTCCCTAATAACCCACCCCCAACCGGTTTTTCCACTAGAAAAATGCCAATGGTTTTTTCTCTATAATTATTCACTACCTTACCTAATATTTTCTAGTGTTAGAAAATTATTACACTCTCTACAATTTGTGAAAACTTAGAGAAAGAAACCTCACAATATTACTCCCCTTGTCCGAAATTTTCAAGGGCCAATAAATCAATTTTTGTGTCATTTTTAAGTTAGATCAATATTATTACTAGTTCATAATAATATTGGTTATTAAGGGTATTCCTTGGGTATATGCTTTTGGGAGAGGTTCTAATTTGAACCTTGTTCATCCATTGTTGGAAAGCTCAAGAACAAACAAGAAGGAGATCTTGTTGGTGTCCAAAATCTGAAACACAAATGTAAGAAGTGACGATTTCTTTTCTATTTTATTTTATGTTTGCATGCATAAGATCTTGTATTTATTTTATGACCAAATAAATTAATTCATATATGAATATGTATACTAATGAGATTAATGAATCTAACAGATATGGTCGATGTCCCAAAGCTCAAGCTATCATGCATTTATTTAAATGCGTACGAGATATTCACTCGTATGATTACTATGTTATCACAAACACCTAAAGTCCGTCAATACGATGCGGCGGCATGCTTCTTTGAAGCTAAGCTTGAGAGGGGCCAAAAGATTGGTCCCCATGTGCTCAAAATGGTCGAATATGTCGACATCCTAGAGCGTCTAGGGTGTAACATTCCTAAGACCCTTGTGGTGGATCGAATCCTCCACTCACTTACCACCAAGTTTGCCCACTTTAGGGTAAACTACAACATGAATGGCATGGATAAGAGTTATCATGAAATTCATGCACTCCTCACCCAAGAGGAGAGGGATATGGAAGCTAGTGGGAGTGACAAAGGGGATGTTTTAACCATGAAGTTAAAGAACATGTCCCTTAGAGTTAAGAAGGGAAAGGGGAAGGAAAAGTCCCAATTCAAGAAATCATCAAAGAAACATGACAAGGGAAAGGGGAAGGCCGTTGAGAATGGCAATCCCAAGGCAAAAAGTGTCAAACTCTCCGAGGCCGAATGTTTCCATTGTAATGATAAGGGGCATTATAGGAGGATTTGTCCCAAATACTTAGAGGATTTCAAGGAAGGGCGTGTGACGCCTATTGGTATGATTTCCTCTCTCTATGTGATAGACGTTAATTATGCTTGCACTACCACTTGGGTACTTGATACCGGATGTGGCTCTCATCTTTGTAATCATTTGTAGGGTTTAAGGAACGTGCGAGCACTAGAAAAAGGTGATGTGGATCTCCGCATGTGCAATGGAGCTAGAGTAGCGGCCGTTTCCGTTGGGACCTATGTGCTCACTTTAGCTAGTGGTCTAGAGTTGTATTTAAATAAGTGTTATTTTGTACCAACTTTAACCAAGAACATCATCTCCATTTCCGCGTTAGACGTGGAAGGCTTTTGTTTTATGATTAAGGACAATAGTTGTACTTTTTCATTAAATGATGTGGTTTATGGCAAGTCCATTTCAATTGGAGGCATTTATGTTTTAAATGATGTTAATGACGTTTATCATGTGGAAACTAAAAAGCTCAAAACGGGTGATCCAATCGAATCCTACCTTTGGCATTGTCGTTTAGGCCATATAAACGAAAGACGCATTAAGAGACTTGCTTCATCAAAAGTGCTCAAACCATTTGGTTTCGAATCTTATGGTACATGCGAGTCTTGCCTTTTAGGCAAGATGACTCGTGCACCTTTTGCGGGAAAAGGGACACGAGCTAGTGAGGTTTTGGCTCTCAGACATACGGATGTGTGTGGACAATTAACCATCACCGCTAGAGGAGGTTTTCACTACTTCATTACTTTTACTGATGACTTAAGTAGATATGGGTATGTCTACTTAATGAAGAACAAGAGTGAAGCTTTTGACAATTTCAAAGAGTTTCAAAATGAAGTAGAGAACCAATTGGATAAAAGGATTAAGACACTACGATCCGATCGTGGTGGTGAATACCTAAATTCTGAATTTGATTCACACCTGAAAGATTGTGGTATAGTATCACTATGGACTCCTCCTGGCACACCACAACTAAATGGTGTGGCCAAAAGGAGAAACCGAACTTTACTAGATATGGTTCGATCTATGATGAGTCTAACTGAGCTTCCTAGTTCATTTTGGGGTTTTGCCCTCTTGTCTGCAATATTTTCACTAAATCGAAGCCCGACTAAAGCGGCCGATAAGACTCCATATGAGATATGGACAGGGAAAGTCCCTCATTTGTCATTCAGGCGTATTTGAGGTTGCGAAGCGTACGTCAAGATCAAGTCCGACAATAAGCTTGCACCCAGGTCTGACAAATGTCTTTTTGTAGGATATCCATGGGAAACACGTGGCTATTACTTCTACAAGAAATACGAGAACAAAGTGTTTGTGGCTCGTGATGCTGTCTTCCTAGAAAAGGAGTTTATTTCTAGGAGACAGAGTGGGAGAAAATTTGAACTTGAAGTAGTTCGAGAGCCACAAACCGAGAATGAGGTAGAGGAGAACGTAGAGGATATCATTCCCTCTTCCTCTGAAACGGTAATTGTTCCTAGAAAGTCAAGTAGGATTTCTAATCCACCTGATCGCTACCTTTGTAACATCTAATAGGATGGTGTTTTATTACTTTTGGAAAGTGATGAACCCACTACCTACAAATCGACCATGTCTATTCCCGACTCCTCGCTTTGGCTAGAAGCCATGCAATCCGAAATGGATTTCATGTACGAGAACCAAGTATGGGACTTGGTGTATTTACCTGAGGGAGTGCGACACCTTCAGTGTAAATGGATATATAAAATTAAGCTCGGCGTTGATAAACATGTAGATGTTTACAAAGCTAGATTGGTGGCAAAAGGTTTCACCCAAGTTCATGGTTTACACTATGACGAAACCTTCGCTCCAGTCGCTATGCTTCGGTCCATTAGGATAATCTTAGCGGTTGCCGCATTTCATGATTATGAGATTTGGCAAATGGATGTCAAAACCGCCTTCTTGAATGGGATTCTAGAAGAAGAGGTGTACATGATAAAACCTGAAGCTTTTGTGGATACATCTAACCCTAAAAGGTGTGTAAGCTTAAGAAGTCCATCTATGGTCTTAAGCAACCATCTAGGAGTTGGAATCATTGCTTTGATCATGTTATTAAACAATACGGTTTCACTAGAAGTGTGGAAGAACCGTGTTTATACATGAAGTTTAGTGGGAGTAAGGTTGCATTCCTTGTCCTATATGTGGATGACATATTGCTCATCGGGAATGATGTTCCATCACTCACTTCCGTTAAGGAGTGGCTAGGGAAACACTTCCTGATGAAGGACTTAGGAGAGGGACAACGAATCTTGGGTATCCGGATCTATAGGGATAGGTCCAAGAGGATACTAGCATTAATTTAAGAAGCTTATATTGACAAAGTTCTTGACCGGTTCAATATGAAAGACTCCAAAAGAGGATTTCTACCTATGGGCCAAGGGATTACTTTGAGCAAGTCACAGTCTCCCTCCACCCCTAAGGAAAATGAACACATGAAGACAGTCCCTTATGCTTCCGCTGTTGGGTCTATCATGTATGCTATGATTTCCACTCGTCCCGACGTTGCGTATGCCTTGAGCATGATAAGTCGTTATCAAGCCAAGCCTGGTGAGAGTCACTGGATAGTCATAAAGAACATCCTTAAGTACTTGAGAAGGATTAAGCATTCGTTCTTAGTGTTTGGAGGAGAAACTGAGTTGCGTGTAAGAGGTTACACGGACGCAAGTTTCCAAACCGATCGGAATGACATGAAATCCCAATCCGGCTATGTGTTTATGCTAAATGGAGGAGCTGTTTGCTGGAAGAGCTTTAAGCAAAGCGTTACTGCGGATTCTACAACAGAGGCTGAGTACCTTGCAGCGTCTGAGGCTGCGAAGGAAGCTGTTTGGATTAGGCAATTCATGGAGGGACTAGGAGTAGCCCATTCCGTCAAAGATCCTATCACTCTATATTGTGATAACAGTGGAGCTATTTTTCAAGCCAAAGAGCCGAAGTCTAGTAACAAATATAGACACATTGAAAGGAAATACCATGTAATTAGAGATTATGTGGAAAGGAAGGAAATTGACATTTGTAAGGTTGGGACAGATGATAATATTGCTGAACCTTTAACAAAGCCTTTATCAAAGGCTAAGCATGATGGTCATGTCGTCGCAATGGGATTGAGACGAGTACCCGATCTTCTTTAGATTATGGATATGTAATAATTGGATAGTGTATCTCTTATTATATATATGATAATCACATTCATTGTTTTCGCATTCATTATTTTATGAATCTTTTGTTTAGTGTGACTAAATTTTAAATACCTTGTTTATCTGAATAACTTGTGGAGACATTGTTAAACACTATTCAACTGAATAAGATGAACATTGTATTTTGTCCCTGATCATTTAATGAGGTGACGTCTCAGAGTGACTAAATTGTAAGTCGATTGATGGTTATTCAACACCATGAGGTCATACGTGATGACTAGTCGATTACATAGGCAGAGTGTGTGACACTTTGCCGGACAGTGACCATTTAGAGAGTCCCTAAGTTCTATTATATACGCCTGGTCGTGGCAGGGATCTCTAAGATGTTCTAATGAGTCGATTCTTTTGACTGGAGACTATTATCTGAGCAAGTGCAGTTTTTGAGTGACTTTGGTTTTTGTCCTAGGCGTGCCGTGAAAGGAGGCCGAAAAGGCATTTACTAGGTCATGGTGATCTGTATTGTGCAATAGGATAGATAGGGCATACAGGAATTGTCCACCCACGTTGGCTAACTATATTTCAAGGCCACTCGAGGAGTTAATGACTACAAATGCGTGGCCACGCTCGGAAGTAATCTATGAGAGATTTTTCCGGTCAGGTAGTCACACTCCCGATCGAGAAAACCACTCGCAATATGTTCATTTGCAAGTGCGACCTGAAAGACACCTTGCATTGAGTGGGAGATTTAAACGGACAAGAGAATTGGTAGTGCACACCTTGTGTCGGACAAGTGAGAGATTGTTGGAGTTAGTGTCCTCCACAATAGTGCCTTTACATAATAAATCTCATTAAAGGAATATCATTAGATATTTAATTATTTGATCCTCGTCAGTTGATTAACGTAAATTGATAATGGTTGGCTGACTAGAGTTTGACGTTATTGTCGTGAGACGACGGTGATCAACTGACCTCTTTCGGTCAAACTTAAAGGAACGAACCCCAATTGACAACTAATTAATTGTATGAGATACAATTTATTTAGTCCCTTGATTTGTAGACTAAAAGGTTAGTCGATTATTTTAGAGAGATTTCGAGTTGCGAACTCGAGGCACGACAGTTATTATTTAATTATGCGATAATTGAATAATAAATTATTGGAGACGGGTTTTAGTTAATTAATTGTTAATTAACTAAAATTGTACTAATTGATTAATGTGATTAATATTAGTACGTAAATAATATGTGTAGCGGTACACGTATATTTACGGAGTGATTTGGACGAAATTAATTCGAAGCATTTAAACATGAAATGATGTTTAAATAAAATTTACACGTATTTGTGCGACAAATATATGAACCAAAATGGACCCGTAAATGGCACATTGGACCGTGTAAATGGAGTGTAGTGGATGATTATAATTATAATCATTACACAATACTTGTTATTCTTCCATAATATTGTCATATGATCATGTGCATGTGATAAAGATTGGACAAAAATTATAACAAGTTCACTCCCTCACTCCACCCGCCACTTTCCCCCTTTATACACTCCAAATTGTTGTTCATTTTACCACACTTCACTTGTACATTTTGCATGTGAACAATAATTTGTCTATCATCTCTTTAAAATAATATCCATCCTTTACTAAGTTGTTAGTAAACTAAAATAAATAATTACTAAGAGTGTTAGTAATATTTACATATTATCAAGGGAATTATTCTAACTAGTTACTAGTAAATACTTGTTAGATTAATTGGGTTGAGTTCTTGGGTGCACATTGTTAGGAGATCTTCTCTTTGAAGATTTGTTAGGAGGATCATCCTTTTGTTATAAGCTCAAGAACAATCAAGGTAGGAGATCTTGATTGTGCCCATATTACCATAAAAATCTATGTAAGGAAATTGTTTTTCCTTAACTTTCATTTTTATGCCTTTATATTTGCATGCATGTTACATAGATAACCAAAATGATAAATTATGAGATAATTTATTTTTTATTAGAGAGTCTAATATGGATCTATGATCCTTCAAATTACTTTTAGATTTGATAAATAATAAAGACTATTGTTGAGGTTTACCATCTATTTATACTGGCAGGTTAAGGTTATAAGGAAACCAATTAGGAAATATATAATTATCATATTATTATTATTATTATTATTATTATTATTATTATTATTATTTTTATTATTATTTTTATTTTTATTATTATTATTATTATTATTATTATTATTATTATTATTATTATTATTATTATTATTATTATTATTATTATTATTATTATTATTATTATTATTATTATTATTATTATTATTATTATTATTATTATTATTATTATTATTATTATTATTATTATTATTATTATTATTATTATTATTATTATTATTATTATTATTACTAATGCTACAAGAGTAGCACACGGACCAATGCTTCCCGACTTATCTATTATTTTATAATTAATTATCGTCTTATTTGCAATTATTAATATAAATGCCTTTTAATTAATTATTAGAATTACATAAATTATTCTTATAAATACTTATCAAATTATGGGGTATTATAGCTGAACAAGGTTACTATCAAGAATGAGTATCCTTTGCCGAGGTTCGAAGATTTGCTTGATCAGCTCCGTGGTGCTAGTGTGTTTTCTAAGATAAATCTGAGGTCTGGTTACCATCAGATTCCTGTTAGAAATGAGGATATTCCTAAGACTGCTTTTCGTTCGAGGTATGACCACTATGAGTTCGTAGTGATGCCTTTTGGGTTGACGAATGCACCTGCAGTTTTCATGGATCAGATGAAACGCACGTTCAGCAAGTATATGGATAAGTGTGTCGTGTTGTTTGTAGACGACATACTGATTTACTCGAGAGATGAGGCTGAGCACGAGGGTCATCTTCATGTTATTTTGGAAACTCTGCATAAGCATAAGTGGTGTTCTAAGTGATGAGTCATAATTATATACATATTTATGCCTCCCCTTTGTTATTTTTGGTACGGGTTTCGTGCTATTTATATTAATTACATGCCTTTTATGATAGAATGTCGATACTTCCACTATTTGGTGTTTAATGCAGGAATGATGCATTTGTGGACCAAAGGATGAAATGAGCACCGCGGAGTGGGCATAAAGGAATACACGGAGCATGACACGGGAATCTAGAAGAATAAAGGAAGAGCAGTGAAGAAGACAACACGAAGAAAAGAGCTGAAACAGGAAAGATACTTGATAAAGCTCAAGTGAACTCGATCAACTGGGAGTGTACTCGATCGAGTACACACTATTTTGAGAGGTTTTTCCGCAATTTCCTTAAGTCAGTTATGTTTAACTATAAATACCCAATTCATATCCAACGCCTTGGATACGTTTTATTTTACCGAGCTACGTGTAATTTTACCCTAGAAAACTCTCTAAAAACTCTTAGGTTAGTTTTATTATTATTGTTTTCGGATCTAAGCATTCCTCGACTACGGTACTCTTTAATCTCTCATTAGTTATTAATTCAAGTTCTCGTTTAGACAATTATTTCAATGTTCATCTTTTATGCTTACAATTATGTCTTTCATTCATATTATTGTTATTGTTACTATTAGTATGAGTAGCTAAACCTCTAATATAGGGTGAATGGGGATCTAGGTTGTTAGAAGGGGGATTAATTAATGAATTGATAGTTAAATTGCTTATTCGTTGTTGTTTAGTTTATTTTTTTTCTTTTAGTTAGTTAATTACTGGCCAAGATTAATTGATTAGTATAGCGAATTGAGACTTTCACCGACCGGGTTAGAATCAATATAGGCTATGATAACTGAATAGACTTATTTAATGATAGCGACCGCATGTTAAATTAGATCTAAAGGGAATATTGAAACGACCGATCATATAACGTAAATTGCTCTATCAATGGAGATCACACCCCGGATAACTACCTAGTGAAACTAATCTCTATACTCTTTAATATTATTGAATTTGACTTTTATTTACATCACAATTAGTTTTAGCAAACCAAACAAACATCCTTCAAGAAATTGGTTACCTTTAAGATGAACTTAAATATTGGAAAATACAACACTTAACTCGCCTTCTTGTGAATTCGACCCTTTCTTGCCACTAGCAACCAGTTAGTTGTAATTTAGGATTTATTTTTATAGGCCAACGACTGAAAATAATCTTATCAAATTTGGCGCCGTTTGCGGGGAGGCAACAATTTTTTTGTTTGTTTTTGTTTATTTTTGTCTTTTGTCTCAGGGAGCATCAGTTCCTTGAGACAGTTTGATATTTTTCTTGTTGTTTTCGTGTATGCCCAGGTCTAACAGGTTGGAGATTGTACCTTTTGATCCTGAGTCAGAAAAGACTTTTCGGTACAGACGGAAATTTCAAAGAAAAATAGGTCAAGTAGAAGACTTGAATATACTTGACAGTGATACAGAGCATATAATTGACGCATAAGATCAGTCCTTAGAAGAGGACAAGCCTATTTCTGCCACAAATTCAACAAAGATGCCTATTCTTGCCAATCATTCTGAGCCTACCTTGGCATCTATTCCCAAGGGATTTAAGCTCCCTACTACTTACAAGGGCGCTTTTGAGATTCTTCTATCTTATATCAATTTGTTGGAGCGAAACCTGTTTGGGGGAGGAACTAATGAGGATTCTGCCAAACATATGGAGAAATTTACTTATTATTGTTGCTCTATCCCACTGACTTCTTGAGTTACTCAAGATCAGGTGAAGCAGGTTCTCTTTCCCTTTTAACTAAGAGACGGCACGGCCGAGTGGTTGAGAGATCTAGACATGGAGGATCATGGGGTCACTGACTCGAATACCTTAGCTCTTGCATTCTACAAAAGGTATTTTTCACTGCATAGGACTAATACCATGAGAAGCTAAATCACTAGCTTTAAACAAGGTCCCAATGAAGACTTTAATGAGGCATGGGTTCAGTTTAAGAGACTAGTTCATTCAGTTCCCCATCATGGTTTTCAGAAGTGGTTTCTTTGCAACCAGTTTTACAACGGGTTGTATGACGATCATAGAGCTCTACTTGATTCTTCAGCTAATGGGATATTCTAGGAGAACACTAATGATGATAACTCATGGAAATTTATTGATCAGATAGCTATCCACACTGCTAAGTATGGTAACCCCAGAGGTAGTACAAGAGGGGGTGGTTCAGATAGTGTTGTTGCTGCACATCTGGAGGCCTTAACTGCTCAAATAGCTGAGTTAAAGACATCTCAGTCCTTGGTTAATAAGAAAGAAACGGTTCATACCATGATTCAATAAGAAGTGTCCTGTGAGAGATGTGGGATTGATGGCCACACTACGGCCAAGTGTATAAGTAAAATTGACCAAGTTCATGCTTGTCAATCTTTAAAGCAAGGTACTCCATATTCTAACTTCTTCCCTGAAAGACGTCAGAATGTATTTGCTCAAGCCCAGCGGCAGAATGCATATATTATTCCCCAAAATCGTGGTAACCAACCACAAGGAAATTTTGTTAGTTAAAATCAAGGAAGTTTTCAACAGATGTAACCTCCTCCTTAAGCTCCAAGTAATGACATGGCTGAGATGAAAGCTTTGTTGCAGCAGACTTTGATGATTCAACAAAAGAAAACGGCTCAAATTTCTGAACTTATAGCTCACGGCAAGATGTTGGATACTCAAGTTGCTCAAATGGCTGCTCAAAATCCTTCAAAACATTCCGGCAATCTTCTTCCTCAAGGTAAACAAGCACATGAAGAAGTTAATGCTATTTCACTGAGGAGCGGTACTTCTTATTAAAGTCCGGATGTGCCCATTGATGAAGATGAGGTCCCTTACATGCAACCTAAGGGATTGGGTAATCTTGAGCTAAGTGATCATGAGAAGGAAAATTGTAAGGATCAAAATGGGATAAGAAAAAAGTGAGAACACGAGGAAAACTGTGTGTACTCGATCGAGTACAGGTGGGCTCAATCGAGTACACCCCTCATAAGCTAAATTTCCACATGTTTCAGCTATGACATTGGAAGAAAATAGGATCCTCGATCGAGTGACCCTTAGGCTCAATCGAGTACACCCTGTAACTGACGACGGAGCTTCCAAAACTACCACTAAAGCAAAAGAAGCCGAGCCAATTAAAATCCAACTGCCTTTTCCACACTGATTGTAGAAGTCTAAGCTTGAACAACAGTTCAGGAGGTTCATAGAGGAAGTAAAGAATCTTCAAGTAAGTGTGCCATTTACTGAATTGGTAGCTCAAGTGCCGGCGTATGCTAAATTTTTGAAAGAAATTTTATCCAAGAAGCGGTCGTTTGATGAAGTTGAGACGGTGGCATTCACTCAAGAGTGCGCAGCCACTTTGCAAGCTAACTCACCACCAAAGCTAAAGGATCTATGGAGTTTTTCTATTCCTAGTCATATTGGTAGTATAGCAATAGATAGAGCCCTTTGCGATTTAGGGGCTAGTGTTAGTGTCATGACGTATTCAATATACAAAAAGTTAAATATCGGTCAACTCCGTGTTACTAGTATGAACTTACAAATGGCTGACATATATTTAAAGAGACATATAGGTGTCTTAGAAAATGTTCCAGTTAGAGTAGGAAATATTTTATTCCAGTTGATTTCATTGTTATGGATATGGGTGAAGATTCACAAGTACCTATCATTCTTGGTAGACCATTCCTTCACACCGCAGGAGCACTCATAGATGTTAGGGATGGTAGTCTGACACTAAGGGTTGGGGATGAAATTATTAAATTTGTTCTTGATAACGCTTTAAAGCATCCCCATTCAGTAGCTCCATGTTATATGCTTACTGTTATTGATCCACCTATTCATGATTCCTTTGCTTCATGTTTGGATAGGAATTAGTCCAACGCCCCTACTGTTGCGTCAGGAACATGGAGCAAGGAAGTGGATGAGATAGAGAAGTTGATTTATGGAGATGAGCCTCATCTTGAACCAGTTTACAGCTTTGATGACAATGTTGACATAGAAGCTGAGCTGGATGCCTTGGAGGGCCGAGATTTTTAGAGAAAAGCTCGTCAATGTTTTTGAGGAAGCTCCTATGACGGATGAAGAGCCCCATCTGTTGGAGTAAGTGTAACACCCCCATATACCAAGGAGCCTTAACAAGATCTTCCCTAGCATATAAGGGCGTTACCATCTCGGTTGCCCGAGGACAGTAATAATCAAATGCCGATAAAAGAACAATTAAGATATATTACAGCGATTGACAAAACTACTGATATAAATAAAATACATCTCAAAACAACTATCAGCTGTAAGATCTACTTCTGTCGTGACTCGTGAGAGACTCGTCCCGCCAAGCACCCAGCTAACATCCAGATCACAATCTGCTAAGACTGACTGCTCGCCAAAAGGGATCACAGTAGATACAACAGAAAAGAACAACAAGACAAACCACACAAGGTCAGTAACTGAGGAAAAAAACTAACAACCAAATACACAGCATAAGTACACAAATCATACACACACGCACACACACACACACACACACACACACACACACACACACATCTCTAATCAACCAATCACCATCACCGACTGTCCACTGGACCAGCCCTGCCAGTGGGGGACCGCGGTCGTTCCCACCTAAGTCCCGCTCATCATACCGAGCGATGAACCCATGTCCATTAGTGTGCACATCCCCTCCCGTGGCAGGTTCCACGGAGGGCGAACTACGGGCGTGAAGCGACTCCCGCAAGTAACTCCACTCAGCCGAGGACTCACCTCGAGAACCATAAACAAACAATCACAACCAGCTGTACCACAACATCGATAAATGAAACAATACAACACCAACCAATTACCACAACCAGTCAACCATACCGACACTACAACGACCAAACCACATCAAACGACACTTTAGATAACCAACAGTATTGAGTAGGCGAACCTACCTTTAGCAAACTGCAGCGACTCCGCATCCGATCATACGATATCAATCAACCAAGCAACACACCTATACAAATAGTATAAGCATCTATCACTATCACAACTACCCTAACTGAAAAACCAACAACGACAATGATGATGACGATGGCATACCTACGCATAGCAATCCAGCGTCAAGACCGCTACCCGACTCAAGCAACCCATTCGCATGGCATAAACATCCTCAAGGACCTCAAAGGAAGGAACTATGGTGAAGGGAAGAAGAAGAGACGTCATCTAGGTTTCGGGAAGAGAAGCGGAAATGATTTGAGGTTTTACGAAACACGATTTATAAATCCCTGCTGCAAACTCGTTACTCGATTGAGTAACTAACTTACTCGATCGAGTGACCCCTACTCTATCGAGCTCCCAAGCTACTTGATCGAGTAGCCTCAGCTAGATCGAGTCCCACACAAACCAAAGCTCACATCGTGACATGACATCGCCCGTAAGTTCTCCTAAGGTCAAGATCAGTGTTTAAGGTCAGTCAACGTCGATCAACGGGTCCCTAAAAGGACGGGTATTACAGTAAGTGTCCTCAACAATAGTGCGATCACATAATTAAATCTCGTAATAAGAATACGAAAGGGTTGATAAATTATATAGTCAACTGATCAACATTAATCAGTAATGATTGTCCAACTAGAGTTTTACATTACTGTCATTTGACGGTGATGATCAGTTTTTTTTTTTTTTTTTTTTTTTTTTTTTTGATTAGGTAAGAAAACTAGGTTGATCCTCTTGGGTAGGACCAACCTATCTAAGATAAATTTAACTAACTAGCTGAGACCCAAATAATTGATCAGTCAGTTGATCCCTTAAGGTCACACCTATAAGATGAGACCCAAATAATTAATTAATTAATTGTACTCGATACAGATTAATTAATCTCTTATTTATATGAGTTGGATTTTGTATCCTATTGTAACGTGATTAAATAAGATTCGATTTAGTGGATTAATATATTAATTCACTAAATTATGTTGAGGTTTTATAAATATTTCGAGGTAGAGTTAGTTAGTTATTTGCATTTACAAGAGGTTATAAATTTAACTAACTAGCTATCATGGGACCCATTATATGTTGATATAATGATAAAATATTACTCAATAAGTTGAGTGAATATATGGTTATTAATTTGTCACATAATTGTTTTATGATCAAATTAATATTTAATTATGTAAGATAATTAAACATAAGACTTATAAGCATTTGTGGGACAAATATTATAAGACAAAAATGGACCCATATACACTCAAGTGCACCGTCCAAAATGGTAGCATGCTTGAGTTTTTGGTTTTGTCATTTTGTTGTTGGAAAGATGCTCCAACATCTTATGACATGCTTTATTCACTAGCCTACTACCTACACTTATAGAATATTGTAAAAGACAAAAGAGAAAACCAGCATTTTGGACGGCACAAGTTAAGGAGACAAGAACATTTTGTTATTCTCAATTTTCTTATATACTTATTCTCTCTAAGATGCTCATCTTTTCTCACATGCAAAAACCTCAAAAACCACTTAAATACTAATATTTGTGATATATTACTAATGTAGTAGTATTGGTAATATTAGTAATAATTAAGGGTACATTACTACATAATATCTAGTTAACATTAGTAGTATTTTTGGGTTAAATGTTGGGTGCAATCAAAAGGAGGGCTCCTAATATGGAGTCTTGGAGGATCATCCTAATATTTATCATAGCTCAAGAACAAGTGAAGGTAGGAGACCTTACTTGTGCCCATTTCATGCTATACAACAATTTAAGAACCATTGTTTTCTCATTTTATTTCTTATTTAGTTATGCATGCACTAGATCTACAATGGCAAAGTTAATATGTTAATTAAATCACTATTAGAGATGTCTAATAATAGGTATATGAACCTAACACCATCTCCTTCCTAAAGATGATGACTTGAAGAGCAATGGGAATGCTTGCTCATATTTTATATTAGATTTTGAGTTTGATGAGCCGGAACTTTATTCGTCGCTTATTTTATTTGCTTGGACTTTTTATTGGTGCTACTTATGTCTTTGTGTAGCACATGTGCTACTTTTTGAATTACTATTGCGTGCTTTAAGTTGTATTAATTATGTCTGGCATGGCATATGTTTTTAAATGCAGGAAGCTGTCTCGCCAGATGGATACTCGATCGAGTCCACCCAGGCTCGATCGAGTACCCTTGCTTTTTGGGTTTAAAACATAGATGGCTTGGATGGAATTGCGCAGTTAGTCATTCTCCCCTATTTTTGCAGCAGGTTTGGGGGAACTCTTACACTCTTACCCGGTATTCTCTTTCCTTGTATCAACTTTTATTGTATTATCTCTAGTTATTTCTCATTCCTTTTGTTAGATGTGTCTTTTAGTTTGCTGGAAATTCGTGTGTGATTGCTATGCTATAGGCGGCAAAATGAGGACACTGTGACATTTAGGTTTGGGGGAGGAGTCTTTAATTATGTTATGTGATTTATTTCTGTTGTGTGATTTACTTTACTGTTGTGTGCATTTAATTCAAAAATCCATAAAAATTAAAAAATCCAAAATCCAAAAACATGTTTTTCCTTTGTTTTAGGTCGAGTCTTGGTGAATTAAATAACGATGTTGTTTAATTGCATTGTTATTGCATTTGAATCCCAATATAGTTAACCATGTACATTGTTTTGACCCTTTATCCATGAAAACAAAGCTCATATCTCGAGACTTGACCGTTTTGACATTGTAACACCCGGGAATTGTAGGAACGTTGTTGACCGATCTTGTTGACCAAACAGACCTTAGGGGTTATTGGGTGAGGGATCAGACTGGTAATAGGAGACGTATAGGTTAGTTACTCGACCTAGCTGAGGCCACTCGGCCGAGTATCACCAATACTCGACCGAGTGGAGTCTACTCGGTCGAGTATTCCTATACTCGACCGAGTATGGCTGCTGTCGACGCGTTATTATAAATGCGAGTTCGCGAGATTCATTTCTATTTTCTCATTTCCTCGATAGTTTCTCTTTCTCTAACCCTAAACCATCACCCTACTCTATCACTCCATAGCCTCATACCTTAAAGAAATTAGCCTAAACCCCTACCATGGGAATGTCGGGATTCGCGGAGCAAGGAGGACGTGGGTGGTGGTTGTCTATGTCGTCACCGATGTGCAAAGTTAGGTAAGTTTCTGCCTTGTGCCCTTTTGAAGGATTCTTTTAGTATAGTCGTGTAATAGGATATGGTTATCATTGTTAGGGTGCTTATTGGAGTAGTGCGTGGCTGTAGTTGGAAGTCTTTCATGCTTTGCAATGAGGTAGGGTCTCCTACTCGGTCTCGTTAATTGATTTGAGATTATGATTGTATTGTAATTTGTGTTTGTCTACTGATCATCGGAGTATGGTTGTTGGGGTGATGATGTAGTTGTGGTGTGACAGCTGTGATGCTGTGGGTGTGATTGTGGTGGAGTCACTTGTGGGAGTGGCTTCACACCCTAGTTCGCCCTCCGTGGAACCCGTCACGGGAGGGGGTGTGCACATTAAGGGACAGGGAGTGTTAGTCGCTCGATGATGAGCTGGACTAGGTGGGAATGGACTGCGGTCACCCATGGCGGCGAGGGTTTGTTGCGATGGGTAACTGGCGGGCTACACCCTTCGCGGTGTAGTCGGTTACGGTACGATGCGGTAAGGTTGAGATGGTGGATGATCAACTGTTTACTTTATTGTCTTATCTTATATTTGATTAGTCAGTACTGATCCCGTGTTGTTTTGTGGTATCTGCGGTGATCCATTCGGGGATGGTGAGCAGTTGGTTTAGCGGTGTATTGTTGATTCTGCTTCTTTGGGATTGGAGGGATCGAGTCATCACGCCACTGGTCTAGAGATGTAGAATCACAAGTGTTGTAATTGAACTTTATTTTAGGGACCTTGAATAGAATGGTATTGTAACAGATATTCTAATGGTATAATATTGTTCTTGTATTGTCTAATTTGATCTACCTCCTCGGGAAAGCTAGATGGTGACACCGTCATATACTGGAATGGTCCTTGGTAAGGCGTTCTGGTGTGCGGGGGTGTTACAATGTGGTATCAGAGCCGACGATTTTGGAACCTGAACTAACGAAATTAATGAACATAGGGTGTCAATTAAAATGAACCTGGTGTATGTACGTTGGGAGCCCCAGCCGATGCTAGATTTTGGGTGAGTAGGCGCCCTCATTTCAAAATCATGGCCCCATCGGACTTAAGCCAGACACGGGAAAAAGGGTAGCTAGTGTAAGTCATGGATTGCTTGGTGATGTATATTGTGTGCATCTATTATGTGCGTATCTATTATTAGAGTGGTATGTGTTAGATATATGTGTGGAAAAGTGGAAGTGAATATGGAATTATTGCAATGTGTGATCAGTGACAAATTAATCAATTTGTTTCACGATGAATGTGTTATGTGTTGAATTACTAAGTTACAAATATGATTATGGGATATGTCTGGTGTTTAGCGGAATTAACGATGATGTGACATAAGAATTAGACTTTGCAGGTACTGTAGTTAGTTTGTTGGTATGCTATAAAGATAGAATAAGATAGTGGTGGGAAAGGGAGGAATAAAGGTAGGGATGATGATTGTTCCGATGATGGATGTTATGTGATGTGTGTTAATGTGGTAGAAATCAGTGTTAATAGTGACGAGCCGGATGTCCGGAACTCCGAACGATATTGTTTAATCTTGCAGGAATAACAAAAAGTTACTACTCCTTATTCGTTTTCGGAAAACTCGACCGAGTGGATCATACTCGGCCGAGTATCAAGTACAATACCCGTGTGTCTGTAATGTGAAAGTAATAATCGCTTCTGTTCTTCAAAACTCGATCGAGTAAGAAAGGTACTCGACCGAGCAGTGTACACTCGGCCGAGTATACTGAATACTCGACCGAGTAGTGCACACTCGGCCGAGTATGCCCAACACTCGACCGAGTATTTCTGTAGCAGACCATCTGCGGGTTATACAAAAACCCTAATTTCGTGCTTTTCTTTCTTATTTCCGCCTCCCATCTTCATCTTTCCTTCTCTCTAAAACTTCATACTCATCCTTTCTCAAGCTCTTGGGTAAAATCTTGGTGTCACACTTGTTCCTATTTGCCCTAAATCAGTTTAAGGTAAGATTTGAACTCAAATTCCTTAATTGTTTTCAAAGACTTTGTGTATTAGCATGCTATATTTCAATTTCTTGTTAAAAACAATCGAAATTCTGTCTTAAACTTATTGATTTTCGAATTTGACCACATATAGAACTTGTGTATATTTTGGTTGATTAATTTCATGAGGAAAAATTCAATTTCTGAATTCTAGGGTTAGCAAAAATGAGATTTCCCTTACTGTTGATGAGTATCCTTTGATTTGAAGAATTTGAAAACTTGGAACCATATGAATTGTAAAGTAGTTGGTGATTTCCTGATAGTTATCTTAGAAACCTCATTCTAAAATCGTGATACAAGTAAAACAGACCGTCTTTTGTGCTATGAACTTTCAAGTGTCAATCCTTTGTTAAAGATGATTTTCTTGCAGTATGGTGAAAACTAGAGGTTTACCCAACAAGAGACCTCGCGCGAATGTCCAACTCGAGGCTGGGCAATGTAGCAGTGGACCGGTTGTACCGCCGGTGGAGGCACATCCATCGGTAATTTTTGCTAACTTCGATCATCGTAAGGCTTTCTTGGCTCTTATGCGCCGTCCTTTTCGCCCCACCCGTTGTGTTAACCCTAGTATCCTTGAGACTCTGGGGATTAAGGAGGACATAGTTCACATTTTCAAGATTTTGGGCATGGAGGGGTTGTATCACTTGAGAAAGAAATCCTACCCCCACTTAACCTTAGAGTTTTTGAGCTCTTTTGTGCATGATAGGAAGGGCAAGACCGTCTCTTTTCGTCTCATGAATGAGGATCATGAACTTACCCTTGACGAGTTGGCTGACCATTTGGGTTTAGAGGCCGAGGATGATGACTACCTTAGTGACGTGGCCAAGAACAGTGGCGCACCTCAGTACCTTCCGTATTTGACTGGCAGACCCGCCCCTAGCGTCAGTGCCATGTTGATTAATGACATTCAACACGTGTCCCTTCGAATGTTTCTAAGGATGATGACCTGTTTGTTGTACTCGAGAGAGGACGTGAGTAAGCTCAATTCTCACGAAGTCATGCTCCTTATGTCTTACCTTAACCTCCACCGCCGGAAACCGTTTTACTACGGTGCTCTGGTATAGTGTGCTCTAGTCCGGAGCGCATGGCACGACCGAGACCCGATTCATTGCTTGCGGGGCCATAGTGACCCGCCTAGCTCGGCCGACCGACCGACTTTGAGGCCCCACCTCCGAGGGGAATGAGTATGTTGAGGTTGTACCCACCATGGACGCCTTGATATTGGCGTCGAGAACCGATGGTTGAGGAAGATGGATGATGGGTCGTATGCTTGGAGGGTGAGAGGGACTATGTGGATGGTGCTTCCGGACCCAGCTCATCTCCCTGTTGTTGATCATTTGGCCGAGTGGGAGCCTTGTGGCATTCCTAGACCTGAGCCCCAGTCTTACCTGATTGACCCACGGATTCTCCTGGACTTACCTGAGCCTGTCACCGTACATGAGGGACAGCAGCAGGCACCTCCCCCACCTAGGGAGCGTCGTGGAGTTAGGCAGCCTAGGGTAGACCCGGTTGTGTCTGAGCCCTCTTAATCTTCCCCCGACTCCTACCCTTACCATCCTTATCAGTACTCGCCGTACCCTACGGTGCATGACCCTAGGATGCAGCCTCATGAGCTGGCTGAGCGGATCTCTTCTACTTTGGTGCTCCGCAACCTACACGAGATGACCCTTAATCAGGGCATCGGGACTGAGTTGGCACAGCCTGTTTGGTGGAGAGGACCGGGAGTGGATACGGGAGTGTTCCACAGTTATGGGGTGGACCCGAGTTTCTGGAGACCTCCGAGAGAGGAGACCGAGTTTGGCTACCTCGCAGACCGTGGGGAGCCAACTCCGGCGATCGGCTAGGAGGGGACTACTCGGCAGCAGCGGAGTTTTCAGGTGCGGGGAGTTCAGTGCGCAGTACTTCTGGCGCAGGTGGTGGTGATGACATGAAGGAGGGTCCTCGTTGCTGATCTTAGGTTGTTAGACTATTTAGTTGATTTCTTGGATGTTAGATTTATTTAGTGGTGATGGACTTGTTTTGTTGTGTCGGATTTATTGCTTCTTCTTTGGATGTTGCTTTTGGAATTTGGTATCTCTCGTTGGATGACTGTATTTGGCCATAAGGCCATTAGTTACTTAATTATCGTAGCCAGATGTGTTGAATGTCGACTATGGCAGAAATTTGTTGTGCTTGATATTGCTGCGAAGAATTTTGTGCAGGTTGATTGTGAATACTCTAAGTAATGTCATTAAAACGCCCTCTGGTCATGATAACTCGGCCGAGTATAAGCAGTACTCGACCGAGTGGAGCTCACTCGGCCGAGTATACAAATATACTCGACCGAGTATTGCTTACTCGACCGAGTAGCCTTCGTACTCGGCCGAATGTTGATGTAACAGAAGGCACAGGTGAAGGTTATATGGTAACTGTATGAGAGAGTGGTTCATATCTTATTTTGTTATTTTTATACTATAACATGCCGCATAGATGAATGATAGTTGTATCACGGATACGTGATTGAGAATGTTTCGTTTTATAGCATTGCTTGGTTATCGGGAACTTAAGTGGTTAGGGGAGGAAGACTCGAATCATTAAATTATGTGAAAGGTAGCACCATACGCAGCCAGTGTAGTAATGGTAATAAGTTTTATATGGGTATATATTTGATTGCAGTGATAATTGCCTCATCGAGTTACGCATAAGACTCTCATTAATTATATTGAGTCGTTATACATTAGTGGGGTGCCGAAATGTCTCGGTCTTTATAAGTCATAAGTGTGCGATGTCATAAAGGGAGATATACTACGTATTAGCTTTGGTTGGTAGTGAACTTCGGGGACGAAGTTCCTTTAAGGGGGGAAGAGTAATGTCGCGGAATTAAGTATTGAATTATGTAAAATATGTGTTTAGTTATACCTATGACTTTGGAATCACATGTATGTAGTTAACATTCGGAATTTATAGTTAACATTCGGAATTTATGTTCATGTTTCCTTGAAGCGGTAGCTATGTTGTATTCGGGTAATTATGAAGATTATACTATACACGGATGTCTCAACTCAATTTTTATGATAAGTATTTTATTGATGAAATATGTATTTTATTTATGTGTAAGTATTTAATTTTATGATTGGGAATCATATGTATGTATGTTAGGTGTGTTCACATTCGGAATTACTGGATTACAATTATGTTTTCTTTAAGCCGCATCTATGTTGTATTCAATTAATATGAAAATTATATGGCGCAAGGGTGTCAAGTAATATGAAGATTCGATTCAATTGATGATAATTGGTATACGTGTTCGGAATGTGGTGATTGTATATTTAATATAAGCGTACGGAACGTGGTAGTTTACATTTGTGTATGGTTTTCTTACATTGTGTAAAGTGTTGCAATTGCATACTTGTGTAAGTATAGGGTTGACTACTGTTTTGAAAATGGGTTGCATACGTGTTTTAGGGTCAATAATAGTGGTGCCATGTTTGGCAAAATAAGGCATAGGAATTTTCGCTAAGCTCCGTATGTATATGTGTAAGTTAGTGAGTAGCATTGTTTGGAAGGGTAGCTGTGATAAGCGATCGTTGTTGAATAAGATGGCTGATGGTAATGTATGGATAGTGTGAATTTGTGTACCTTTGTGAAGGTGGTTAAGGTCATGGTACGTAATCTTGCGGGGAGTGTCGTACGGGCAGAACTTCGGGGACGAAGTTCTTTTAAGGGGGGAAGATTGTAACACCCGGGAATTGTAGGAACGTTGTTGACCGATCTTGTTGACCAAAAAGACCTTAGGGGTGATTGGGTGAGGGATCAGACTGGTAATAGGAGACGTATAGGTTAGTTACTCTACCTAGCTGAGGCCACTCGGCCGAGTATCACCAATACTCGACCGAGTGGAGTCTACTCGGTCGAGTATTCCTATACTCGACCAAGTATGGCTGCTGTCGACGCGTTATTATAAATGCGAGTTCGCGAGATTCATTTCTATTTTCTCATTTCCTCGACAGTTTCTCTTTCTCTAACCCTAGACCATCACCCTACTCTATCACTCCATAGCCTCATACCTTAAAGAAATTAGCCTAAACCCCTACCATGGGAATGTCGGGATTCGCGGAGCAAGGAGGACGTGGGTGGTGGTTGTCTATGTCGTCACCGATGTGCAAGGTTAGGTAAGTTTCTGCCTTGTGCCCTTTTGAAGGATTCTTTGAGTATAGTCGTGTAATAGGATATGGTTATCATTGTTAGGGTGCTTATAAGAGTCGTGCGTGGCTGTAGTTGGAAGTCTTTCATGCTTTGCAATGAGGTAGGGTCTCCCTACTCGCCCATCTTGTTAATTGATTTGAGATTATGATTGTATTGTAATTTGTGTTTGTCTACTGATCATCGGAGTATGGTTGTTGGGGTGATGATGTAGTTGTGGTGTGACAGCTGTGAT
Source organism: Silene latifolia (assembly GCF_048544455.1). Classification (NCBI taxonomy): domain Eukaryota; kingdom Viridiplantae; phylum Streptophyta; class Magnoliopsida; order Caryophyllales; family Caryophyllaceae; genus Silene; species Silene latifolia. Next base: position 112,538,447 of record NC_133527.1, on the reverse strand, counting down.
GCTGTGGGTGTGATTGTGGTGGAGTCACTTGCGGGAGTGGCTTCACACCCTAGTTCACCCTCCGTGGAACCCGTCACGGGAGGGGGTGTACACATTAAGGGACAGGGAGTGTTAGTCGCTCGATGATGAGCTGGACTAGGTGGGAATGGACTGCGGTCACCCACTGGCGGCGAGGGTTACCTGTTGCGATGGGTAACCTGGAAGGGCTACACCCTTCGCGGTGTAGTCGGTTACGGTACGATGCGGTAAGGTTGAGATGGTGGATGATCAGCTGTTTACTTTATTGTCTTATCTTATATTTGATTAGTCAGTACTGACCCCGTGTTGTTTTGTGGTATCTGCGGTGATCCATTCGGGGATGGTGAGCAGTTGGTTTAGCAGGTATTGTTGATTACTGCTGCTGGGATTTGAGTGATCGAGTCATCACGCCAATGGTCTAGAGATGTAGAATCACAAGTGTTGTAATTGAACTTTATTTTAGGGACCTTGAATAGAATGGTATTGTAACAGATATTCTAATGGTATAATATTGTTCTTGTATTGTCTAATTTGATCTACCTCCTCGAGAAACCGAGATGGTGACACCGTCATATACTGGAATGGTCCTTGGTAAGGCGTTCTGGTGTGCGGGGGTGTTACAGACATGCCTTATTCTAATTAGATTTGACAAAATTATGTTGGTAAACTACTTAAATTCTGAGGTCTATAGAGCTTCTTAGGCCAGGAACATCAATAAACTGGTCTCATTTGTCAATTAGGCTTGAGTGTGGTTTCTCCTTGTGTAATATGTAATATCAAACTGTATAAGTGTGACATTATGATGTGACCATTATTTGCGCACATTTAGTCCCCTAATTGAGCCTATTTTGCATACTATTATAGCATTTCATGGCCATTTTATCCGTCAAAACCTTCCTATTTGCTTTTCTATCGCATTTCATACGTTTTGTAGAAAAGGAGATTATAAGGCGGAAATTCCCGTCTTTTGTGCATATTTGGAAGCTTATTGATGATATTAGATGGACTAGTATGAAGAAGAAGCAAGAATGATGACCAAATATGTAGGAATAAAGTGTATATAGAAGGATCAAAGGGTTAAATGTAAGAATGACGAGAGGGAAGGCATTTCAAGAAGAAATCGCTCGAAAACCGAACCAAGGGTTGCTCCTTTGGCTCTCAAAAATATGCTAGATGGAACGGCGTCGAAAAAACAAGTGATCTAGGCTTTTGAATCACTACAATAGGAGTCCGGATGAGAAAATGACGTCCGTTTTACAATCCGAGCTCAAGATACAACTCAACCCGCTCGGGTCAAATTCAACCCGCTCGGGTTGAAGCCCAGGACGCCCATATTTCGCTCGGGATGGGCGTATTCCTCGACAGGAAACTTTTCCTTTCTACGTGAACTACAATCCGTGCGTCTTCTCCCAAATCCGCCCGGATTGCATCTTCAGAATCCGCCCGTCTTCTCCCAAATCCGCCCGGATTGCATTTTCAGAATCCGCCCGGATTCAACTGAATCCGCCCTTTTTTCCCAGCCAGAATCCGCCCGTCCTAACTCCAATACGCACGGATTCCAGTACAGCAAAATTTCGTCTTCTCCAAGCTACAAAGAAAGAAGCCCTTCCTTCGAAAAATACCGGCTCCTCCTTGCTCAATCTAAAAAGTGTAATTACTAGTTTAGCCCTTAGTTAACCCTAATGCATCCACCTAATTTCCACTATAAATACCCCATTTGTAATAATCAAATCATCAAGTTTTATTAGAGATACTCAAGTTTTCATATTAGAAATTTCTCCTTAGATTAGATTAGGAGTAGATTAGAATAGATTATCAATCAATCTTTTCACAAATTACACATTAATCTTTCCTTTAATCATTGTTCAAGTTTATTATTAAGTAATTCAAGTTTATTATTGGGTAATTAGAAGATTATTGGGTTTATTTGGAGATAGACAACCTTCCATCAATCATCAAGTTCTTCTATTATTCTTTGCTTTATTATTTGGATCACCTCAAGTTTGGTATAATTCCTTTACTCTTTAATCTTTATTGTTCATTTCTTCATTCTATTATCATGTTTATACTTGTTTTGATGATTGACACCATTAATGACATGTTTCCCATGATAATGAGTGAGTAGTTTCTTTAGCTAGGATTAGTGGGTAATTAGGGGAAACCAACATGGGATTGATTCATGCTTAATCTAATATGTTCACATGATCAAATTGCTTGCTTGTTGTGATGTCAACTTTATGCACATGTTATGTTTGATGAAATGCCAAGCCTATGAATCCTTGCATTGTTACCATCTCTTATCTACTCAACTTGAACCGTAAGATATAAACCAACTCGGGTCTTGTTAGACCATGCATAGAAGTTGAATAGGAGGAAAGTAAGTCGACTTGTAGGTGTTGTACAATCTAATCGATTCGGCTCCGGGACCCAACCCTTCCTATGAACCGTAAGACATAAACCAACTCGGTTCCTCCACAACATTAATTGCTTGCAACTTTGTAAACATGTTTGTATGATCAACACCATGAATCCCCTATGACCCCATGATATCCTAGCACCTTTAATCATTTGTTTACCCCAAATCAATCGTGACACTAGCATAAATTGAGATAGATAGACTTAGAACCCAAAGCACACCGTCCCATGGATCGACCTCGACTTACCACTAACTAGTTGTATGTTGAGTATTATAAATGTGTTTTATTGGATGAGTGACGAAATCAACCGGATCAAAATGGCGCCGTTGCCGGGGATGGTGCTATGTGATTAAGTTCTTACTTGTTTGTCTATTTTGATTTTGCTTTCACCTTGAGGAACTTGTTCCTCAAGGATTGTTCTTACCATTTTTGTGTAGTTTCCATGCTTGTAGTTGTTTCTTTATCTTGGCTATAATGATGACCCAAGACTTGACATATGTAGTATGTGGTGGATCTTTTGAGTATGACTATGGGTATGGGGAGTTTGAGGAGCAAGTCAACACAAACCTACCTTATTATTCATACAATGGAAATCCTAACTACTACCCCAATTTTTCCCACCAAAATCACCACACCCAATATCAACAACAACCATCCACCCAAAACTCACTTTACAAACAATTCCAAATGCCACAATATGAGCACTTTCACACCCATCCACAACAAAATGATGAGCCCGACTTTGACATTCAAGACATGGTTCTCCAAATGATGGGAGACCAAGAAAACTTCTTCAAACAAGTGCTAGAGGAGAGCCAAAATAGAAACAATGTTCTTCAAAGCATTGTTACCCATGGTGAGGAGTTGGCAATTCAAATTGCCCAATTGAAAGCAACACAAGAAACAACCTAAACAAACACTCCCCACCAATCCTTGAGCATTGAACATGAATGTGAATTTGAGGCAATGACCTTTGTTGAAGAAAATGAAAAATGGGAAGAGCCAATCCCTTTGAGCTCTTGTGAGTATGAAAGTGTGGTATTTGATGATGAAGACATGATGTTGAGTAAGCCAAATACTCTTAGCTTTTGTGAGTATGAGGGTGTGACATTTGATGTGAACATTGAGATGGTGGAGGAAGAATTAATGAAGAAGAGTGAAGCCCCCATCTATGATTCGTATGGAGATAGCGATGATGACAAGCCTATGGAAGAAGCTTATGCGGGATATGTGTCTTGCAATGAAGAAGAGGAATGGAGTTGTGAGATTGCCTTACTTGAGGAGCCCATCCTTGAGAAGTTTGAGGTATGCTTCCATGAAGAAGATGAATTCCTTTTCCCCATTTCCTATGAAGACTACTTGGCCCCTACCATGGAGCCAATGATTGTTGGAGAGGATATGGTGGACCTTCTTCAAAAGGTCAAGGCATCATACAAAAGCTACTTGGTGGCAAAGCTCAAAGAGAAACTTGCACGTGAAGCTACTTGTGGAAATTTGGCACCCACAATGTCCACTTCCAAGGAACTCGGTCATCAAGGCCATAAAGATTCTCCTTCTACTCATGAAGGATTGATAAATTCAAATGCTATCATCATCACCGAAAGTGAAATAGAAGGTGGTAAGTGGAAGTCTCCGGACGAAAATAAACCATACTTCATACCTAGTGATGAAAGGAATCATGGGCTAATTGGTTTAAAGCATTGGGAAAGCTCTAGTGCCAAGGACAAGGTGAAAGAAAGGACGTATGACAAACTTCCTTGGCCAAATTTCATCTTCAAGTGGAGCAACCCATACTTATGCTTATTTGGAGCTTGTTCACAAGCTTTTGATCTCCTTCTAAGAGCCTTGAGCTCTATGGATAAGAATCTCTAAAATTTGAACTAGTTTGGTGAAGTCCTCCCTCAAACCACCATTTGTAAGATACCCTTTTCTTTGACTTTGCATTACATTTACCCTTGCATTTAGTTATTTACATTTACATTTAGCTTGCATTTGTATTATATTTCATATTGCATTTACATTAGTTAGTTCATATAGTATAGTCTGCATTGTAATATATCTCATATAATTCATGTAGTTAGTTGCATATAGATTAGAATTCATGCTTAGTTACTAATGGCCAAACCTATTCATTTCTACACTAGAAATAGTGTTTAAATCGGTTTGGGGAGGTTTGATCATAGGTTACTTAAGCATTTTTCATGAATCATATAATATAGTTTAGATTGCATTCATTTGTTATATATCTCATATAGAATTGCATTTAGTTAGAGCATGCACTCATTCATATCATATCATTGCATTTGTACTTCAATTTCCATAAAATCAAAAATCCAAAAACATGTTTTCCTTTTTATTCCTACTCCTACATGTACATTGAGGACAATGTCCAAAATAAAGTGGGGGATGGGAATTTATATTCCGAAAACACATAAAAATTGAAAATTTTTGAAAAATCCCAAAAATATGTCTTTTAATTTCATAAAAACAAAACCCATAAAAATTTGAAAAATTTAAAAAATCCAAAAACAAGTTCATTTTCCCTTGTAGTATAGTCTTGTGTATATATTGTTTTGTATACATTGTGTTTGTTTTATCCTTGTTCACATTGATCGACTACGCCACATCCGAGACATGAGGATATTGATGACCGCATGGTATGATCTTTCCAATCTCCTTTTTCCTCTTTATGTTAATGACTATGTGGCTTTATTTTGATTGATGCGGTATAACAATGTGAACTTAGGACTTGCATTTAGTTTATATGTCATATTAGTTGGTAGAATCACTTGCATTAGAATGTATATAATAGTTGCATCATAGCATGTAGTTGCATTTAGATAAAAAGTTTTGAAAAGTGCCTAATTGAGAACTTTGACAAGAGCAACTAAGCCATTACAAATACTTTTTCAACTTAAGACTTTGCCTACTAGAATGGTTGTAAAAGACCCTAGATTGTGTCATACTAGTGTCTTTTGACCCATGACCCAAAGCCTAGTCAAGAGTTTGCATGTGAGTCACCTATCCAACCCCGTGATGCGATGTGGACTTGGTTAACTTGTCTAGGTGACCTTGATTAACCTTGTGGTAAGGCAACACAAAAATATTTTCTATCAATAAGCTTGAAGTGCTCATTTCAAAGAAATTTTGTCATGTGGAAGTAATTTAATGCCAAGGAAACCTCAAATGTTATGAATTGTTGAATGTTGAGAAATTTAAATTGTTTTGATGGAGGCGTACCAATTCGATGTGCTTTGGAGCGGGATCCATTGAATTGGGCCCCCACACGGTTGTGAATTCGGCCGCCCAGAGACAGAGTGACTATCACCCCGAAAAGCTATTGTCTAGAGGTTAACCGGTTGCCTAATAAGCGATTAGCGAAAGCAAAGGACACTAGCCCGGAAGGGACAAACCCCATCTAAAATTTTTGAAATGTGAAAGTTGAAATGAGGTCAATTTTTCAATACTAGTCATATCCACCCGTTGTGTATAAACATTTGAGCATTTCATTCCCAAAAAGCCTTTTGTCAAGCCACTTTGTCGAGCTTGGGATGATCCATGACCATTACTTTTGTTGAGAATTCGAGACTTGTCATGTCATATGCTACTAGCATCATAGGGATCATCATTCCACCACCATCTGATCGCTCTTGACGAAAGCATTTGGAAATTGAGGACAAATGTAGTCTAGTTTAACACCATTTGGAGGTGATTTAGTACCATCCTCTTAGCCTTAGTAATTTGTTGAACTAGTATTTGTGAAGGATTACATGCTCTTAAATTTGTTCCTCCATAGTGCCTCCGCCACTTGATGAGGAAGTGGCTATTCTTTTGTAGATGCATCCATTATGTGATTTTGTGTGCTTAATGCTTGGATGTGTCGCCATTTTGGCAAGCCCCACCCTGCCTTGCAAGAAGGCATCCTACCTCATAGTTGTCTTGTTGTGAGTTGAAGGGGCGGAGAGAGACCCGCTAATTGTCTAATATCGGATATATTAGTAGGCTAGTTTAAATAAAGGTCTAGTTTTTGCCACCTCTTTACTCGGGACGAGTAAAGGTTCGGTTTGGGGATATTTGATGTGACCATTATTTGCGCACATTTAGTCCCCTAATTGAGCCTATTTTGCATACTATTATAGCATTTCATGGCCATTTTATCCGTCAAAACCTTCCTATTTGCTTTTCTATCGAATTTCATACGTTTTGTAGAAAAGGAGATAATAAGGCGGAAATTCCCGTCTTTCGTGCATATTTGGAAGCTTATTGATGATATTAGATGGACTAGTATGAAGAGGAAGTAAGAATGATGACCAAATATGTAGGAATAAAGTGTATATAGAAGGATCAAAGGGTTAAATGTAAGAATGACGAGAGGGAAGGCATTACAAGAAGAAATTGCTCAAAAACCGAACCAAGGGTTGCTCCTTTGGCTCTGAAAATATGCTAGATGGAACAGCGTCGAAAAAACAAGTGATCTAGGCTTTTGAATCACTCCAATAGGAGTCCGGATGAGAAAATGACGTCCGTTTTACAATCCGAGCTCAAGATACAGCTCAACCCGCTCGGGTCAAATTCAACCCGCTCGGGTTGAAGCCCAGGACGCCCATATTTCGCTCGGGACGGGCGTATTCCTGGACAGGAAACTTTTCCTTTCTACGTGAACTACAATCCGTGCGTCTTCTCCCAAATCCGCCCGGATTGCATCTTCAGAATCCGCCCGTCTTCTCCCAAATCCGCCCGGATTGCATTTTGAAATCCGCCGGATTCAATCGAATCCGCCCGTTTTCCCCAGCCAGAATCCGCCCGTCCCGACTCCAATACACACGGATTCCAGTACAGCAAAATTTCGTCTTCTCCAAGCTACAAAGAAAGAAGCCCTTCCTTCGAAAAATACCGGCTCCTCCTTGCTCAATCTAAAAAGTGTAATTACTAGTTTAGCCCTTAGTTAACCCTAATGCATCCACCTAATTTCCACTATAAATACCCCATTTGTAATAATCAAATCATCAAGTTTTATTAGAGATACTCAAGTTTTCATATTAGAAATTTCTCCTTAGATTAGTTTAGGAATAGATTAGAATAGATTATCATTCAATCTTTCCACAAATTACACATTAATCTTTTCTTTAATCATTGTTCAAGTTTATTATTAAGTAATTCAAGTTTATTTTGGGTAATTAGAAGATTATTGGGTTTATTGGGAGATTGACAATCTTCCATCAATCATCAAGTTCTTCTATTATTCTTTGCTTTATTATTTGGATCACCTCAAGTTTGGTATAATTCCTTTACTCTTTAATCTTTATTGTTCATTTCTTCATTCTATTATCATGTTTATACTTGTTTTGATGATTGACACCATTAATGACATGTTTTCCATGATAATGAGTGAGTAGTTTCTTTAGCTAGGATTAGTGGGTAATTAGGGGAAACCAACATGGGATTGATTCATGCTTAATCTAATATGTTCACATGATCAAATTGCTTGCTTGTTGTGATTTCAACTTTATGCACATGTTATGTTTGATTAAATGCCAAGCCTATGAATCCTTACATTTTTACCATCTCTTATCTACTCAACTTGAACCGTAAGATATAAACCAACTCGGGTCTTGTTAGACCATGCATAGAAGTTGAATAGGAGGAAAGTAAGTCGACTTGTAGGTGTTGTACAATCTAATCGATTCGGCTCCGGAACCCAACCCTTCCTATGAACCGTAAGACATAAACCAACTCGGTTCCTCCACAACATTAATTGCTTGCAACTTTGTAAACATGTTTGTATGATCAACACCATGAATCCCCTATGACCCCATGATATCCTAGCACCTTTAATCATTTGTTTACATCTCCTAGTTCATTGTTTGCTTGTTTATTGCTTTTATTAGATTAGAACACAACTACAAACCCCAAATCAATCGTGACACTAGCATAAATTGAGATAGATAGACTTAGAACCCAAAGCACACCGTCCCATGGATCGACCTAGACTTACCACTAACTAGTTGTATGTTGAGTATTATAAATGTGTTTGATTGGATGAGTGACGACATCAACCGAATCACATTAGTTTCTTAACGTTTACGTGTTCATATGATTAAGTACATGAGGAAAGGACGTTCTTACCGTTCAAATAAGCCACACATTATCGTTTTTGTTTGCCCGTTTGAACCCCTGTAGCCGTTTCATATCCTACTTCTATTAGCTACAATCCTATAATTTGCCTATCTTATCGGGACAGTCGCAGTTGCTTGTTTATCACGTTTATTTTGCTACTATGGTTGGGTTAGGAGTATTATTGTCATTTGTGGGTGTAGTAGAATTTGTTAGCGATTGTGTTGTACCCCTAATGTTTGAAAAAGAAGAAAAATATGAAGCAAAAGAAAAGGAAAGAAAAAAAAAAGAGAATTTGAAAAAAGTAGTGAAAGAAAAGAAAAAACAAGAAAAGAAATCTATGCTTCATTGTAATTTGTTAAGGGAACAGAAGGTTGGTTACTAGTGTCTAATGCATATTTTGAGAGTACTTTATAAGCTCTCATGAGTTGTTAAAGTTGAGATGATTTATCTAGTTGGGTTGTATTTATGCTTACTTTTGTCTAGAATTGGTGTTAGTTTAGCGCTGCGACTACCGTCTTAGCTCCACATACCCATACGTGCCTTGGCACAAACCACTTCTATACCATTTGCCCTGTTGCCACCTTATTATCCTTGATACATGGATTTTTGTCTATTTTGTGAATCCGTATTAGTTGGAGAAATTTCTATCACATTAGATTGCATGCATGTTACATAAGATCAAAAGGTATTTGGCATTTGTCTATTATACGGTGACATGAGACTTGAGCTGCGTTTTCTATTACCTGTGCCTTTTATTTTTTTTATTGGTACACCTTGGTCATTACTTTGTTACAGATATGGATAGCTTGGGACTTGTATGTGCACCAACATTAGCTTTGAGTTGTTTATTCCCCATTTGTATGATTGCCTTTTGAATTGTGTGATGCTTTGCTTGAGGACAAGCAAAGAGATGGTTTGGGGGAGTTTGATAAGTCATAATTATATACATATATATGCCTTCCCTTAGTTACTTTTGATACGGTTTTTGTGGTAGTTTATATTAATTACATGTCTTTTATCCAAGAATGTCGATACTTCCGCTATATGGTGTTTAATGCAGAAATGATGCATTTGTAAAGAAAAGGAATGAAATGAGCACCGCAGAGTGGGCAAAAAGGAATACAAGGAGCATGGCACAGGAATATAGAAGAATAAAGGAAGAGAAGTGAAGAACACAACACGAAGAAAAGAGCTGAAACTGGAAAGATACTTGATAAAGCTCAAGTGAACTCGATCAACTGGGAGTGTACTCGATCGAGTGCAGCCAGGCTCGATCGAGTACACAATATTTTGTGGGTTTTTCCGTAATTTCCTTAAGTCTGTTATGTTTTACTATAAATACTCAATTCATATCCAACGCCTTGGATATGTTTTATTTTTACCGAGCTACGTATAATTTTACCCTAGAAAACTCTCTAAAAACTATTAGGTTAGTTTTATTATTATTGTTTTTGGATCTAAGCATTCCTCTATTACGGTACTCTTTAATCTCTCATTAGTTATTAATTCAAATTCCCGTTTATACAATTATTTCATTGCTCATCTTTTATGCTTACAATTATGTCTTTTATTCATATTATTGTTATTGTTACTATTAGTATGAGTAGCTAAACCTCTAATCTAGGGTGAATGGGGATCTAGGTTGTTAGAAGGGGGATTAATTAATTAATTGATAGTTAAATTTCTTTTTCGTTGTTGTTCAGTTTATTGTTCTTCTTCTAGTTAGTTAATTACTGGCCAAGATTAATTGATTAGTATAGCAAATTGAGACTTTCACCGACCGGGTTAAAATCAATATAGGCTACGATAACTGAATAGACTGATTTAATGATAGCGACCGCATGTTAAATTAGATCTAAAGGGAATATTGAATCGACCGATCATATAACCTTAAACAACGTAAATTGCTCTATCAATGAATTAAATCACACCCTAGATAACAACCTAGTGAACCTAATCCCTAGACTCTTTAATATTATTGAATTTGTCTTTTATTTACATCACAATTAGTTTTAGCAAACCAAACAAAGATCCTTCAAGAAATTTGTTACCTTTAAGACGAACTTAAATATTAGAAAATAGAAAAATTAACTCGCCTCCCGGAGGATTCGACCCTTTCTTGCCACTAGCTAATAGTCCGTATAGTAATTTAGGATTTATTTTGATAGGCCAACGACTGAAAATAACATTATCACTATGTTCTCGAAGTGTGAGTTTTAGCTGAAGGAAGTGACTTTATTTGGGCATGTGATATCTGGCGATAGAGTTATGGTTGATCCGTTGAAGATTTGAGCTGTGGTTGATTGGGAGAGTCCGAAGAATGTGAACAAGATTTGGAGTTTCCTTAGTCTTGCTGGTTACTATCGTCGTTTCGTGCATGATTTCTCTAAGATCGCGAGGCCTATGACTCAGCTGATGAAAAAGGAATCCAATTACATTTGGACTGACGTTTGTTGATGTGTAATCCACAAGGGCTAAGCATATTTGGAATTAGACTGACATTTCATCAAATTTCCAACTTGTCAGAGAATGCAACAGGTTTTGGAATTTTTGTAAAAATAGCAGATGTTCTTCTAAATTCGTGAAATTTTGTGACAACTTAGTGTAATGAGTAAACTAAAACTGTGCAAATTTTCAGAATTTTCCCGACATCCTAAGTAATTTTAATAGAATCAAAACCGGACTGAAATTGTCAAGATCTCAGACATTTCCTCAACTGGATTGTGTGACTGTTTTTATGTGATTTTTGCAAATAATATTGGTATATAACTATGAAATTAATTTCCAAGCAATCGCGGGAGATTAATCTAACAATTTGAGGGAAAATCTAAGATAGAAAACAATCAAGCAAGCACAGATTGAATTCTACTCAGAAAAACAACAGGAAACCAAAGGAGTTTAACAAGCACAAACTCAATTGAATTTTCTGTCACCAGGTACTCAATCAACACCTAAGCAAGCACAAGGTATCACTAAGCCTGACTCTAAACTAAGCAATGCACAAGTTTATGAGATTTAAATTGAGAGGATTCTCAAGGTTTTTTCATTAATCAAGTCTCAGTTGTGCAAAATAAGATGAGGGTCCTTAAATAGGCCTCATTCTCTGGTATAGATTACAAGTCTTGACCTGAGATTCCCTTCTAAGGGCCAGGATTTGTTCTAGCTATATTACAAGAGTAGTTAAAATGTTTTTACAACTGCCACAAGGTAAAAGTAAAAGACTGAAGTAAAAGGCAAAAGATTGCAGTCTGAAAGGGACATGTTTTAGTTTTGGTTGCTGGGCTTCTTTGGCCAGAGGTGAGGAAGAGCTGACTATGTAAATAAAACCTTGACATCTTCAAGGTGTTATCTAATAATGGGGTTGGAATAATGTCGAGCTCGAGACACAAACAACATTCTCATTGTCTGGCTAAATAAGGAAATAAACTTTATGCTTTATGGAAATCGGTTTTCTTCTGCAATTGGGATTTTTCAGACTGATTTTGAGAGCTTTCCTTTTGGATTTCCCATGGATCCTTTGGGCTTAATTAAGCTAAATTACATAAGGTGCCAGCTGACCCTGTGATTCGATTAGAAACTTTGTCGTCTAAGTTACCCAATCAAAACGATATTTATAAACTCAACTAACTACTCTTAGTAGTATGGCAAGTAAAGGTCGGATCCCAAGGGACGGGTATTGGATTAAGTTATCGGTTGTAGAGAGCTATGTCTTATGGTATCACAAATTGGGTTGAGTTTGAGGTTTGAAATCTAAACTACTTAACAATGAACTGTAAAGAAATGAAAGCAAAACAAAGTAAGTAAAAAGAGTTTGTAAACAATTGATTAAGGCACTAAGGTATCATGGGTTTATAGGGGAGTCATGGTGAAGATCATACAAATATGTTTACATAGATGCAAGTGTTAGGCATGGAAATCCGCACATATTTCAGGATAACATTTCACCCTGCCCTGACCATAAGGACATCAGGCCATCAGGGTATCAGAAGACAGGCACCAGCCAAGGAGAGGACAACAGTAAAAATATAAGGACAATATTTGACCAATTCAAAGATAATATTATTGTCAATATTCGGATAATAATTGAAGCATTAATGAAGAAGATTTGGTAATAAAAGCCATGCAATTAAGAGAGTAACTAAGCGCATTAAGGAGCATTAATCCGAACAATTAAGGAGGAATATTCAGCATGAAGTATAAGATTTGCCAGCCGTTCAGCTTGGCTATATAAGTAGCACTTGAAGATTATTTGGGGACACGACGCATACTCGAACATACAACATTCTCACACAACACTTTAGCTGTTTTACAATCATTTGTGCTAATTACTCAATAATATAGTGAAATCCACTCCTGGCTTGGTGCCCGTGGTTTTTTCCCATTTAAGGGTTTTCCACATAAAAATTCCATGTCTTATTTTTACTTGTTTATCTTACTTTACTTTTCTTATTTCATACGCTGCCCTGCATACACACAGATAAGTTCGAGCTAGTTAACCCTGCCTAGACTTACCCTGACTTGATCTCACCCTGCGTAAAATCCATACAAAATAATTGGCTCCCACCGTGGGTAATCAAGCTCTTTAAAATCTTTTTTCCTTATCTCACAAAAATCCGCATAACCTACAAAAAATGGCCCAGCCTACCGTTGAAGAACAATTGAATGTAGCCCTCTAGCAACTTGCTGAGTTGGAAGGTTTGAAGGACAAGGTAGCCCAAACTGAGGCTCAAATCCTTCAGTTAAGAGAATCTGAATCAGCTCTAAAACAAAAATTAGAAAAAACTCAAGGAGCAGGCTCTAGATTCCAGCCAGGAACATCATTTGCATCAATCATCAAAAACATTGATTTTTCCAGCTTTGGGAGTCCAAGTTGCTCTAAATTTATCAGTGTTGATGGTGATGGTGAGCCAATCAATGACAATGAAAAACCTGATGAATCTGCAGCAGCCATCATGATGACAGTAATCCAAGAGATCATGAAACTTAATGAAAAATTCGAAAAGATACCTGGAGTACCTGCCAGCTTGGAGGAGGCTGCCCCTGACAGTTATGTTGATTCGCCTTTTTATAGACGAAATAGAAAAAGTGGAACTGCCTAAAACATTTATGATTCCGTCTATGAAAATTTATGATGGGACCAGAGATCCACAGAATCATGTAGCTCTCTATAAACAGAAAATGTTAGCTGCATCTATCCCTAGTGAGTTCAGGCAAGTTTGCATGTGGAAAGGGTTTGGAACAAACTTGACCGGACCTGCTCTGCAATGGTACATCAACCTGCTAACTGGGAGCATCCATTCTTTTGCTAACCTGATCAACAACTTCAACCAGCAGTTTCCAAGCAGCAGGGAGTTGGAGAAGCGGTTCAATGATATTTACAGGATTACACAGAAGCCAAAGGAGACTCTCAAGGTATTCCTCGCCAGGTTCAACAAGGAGAAATTGTCCATTCCCAGGTGTGACGTTGGAACAACAGTTGAGGCATTCAGATAGGGGCTGCTACCTCATAGTGATTTATACAATGAACTCACTAAGTATCCACGTCATACCTTCGAAAATGTCCAGGCCAAGACTCTTGCATATATGAGGCTAGAAGAAGACAAAAGCTACAAAGTTGGATCATCCAGTGGATCAAATGACTCTGAAAAGAGCAATAGGATGAGCGACAAAGGAAACAATTACAGACCTACTCCATATTCCAGGCCAAACCATTCAGAAGTCAACCTGACATATGAGTATCAAGGTAAGGCTAACGTTTTCCCACTTATTTCCGAACATAACTTCAGTGTTGATATTGTAGGCCTGATCCAGCGACTTAACAACATGGGACCAGCAGTCAGATCGCCTAGGAAGGTGGAAAATCTTAACCTTAGAAGAGACAACTCCAAGTGGTGTGAATTCCACATGGACATTGGACATACAACGGATGATTGCTTCACCTTGAGGTAAGAAGTGGCCTACCTGTTGAAATCCGGATACTTAAAGGACCTGATCAGAACAAAGGGCAGAAATGGAGATCAGATCAAGGCGAAGCAGAAGCAAAAGCAGGACCGCAACCTTCCTCCACCACCCCCAATATATGAAGTAAAATTCATATCTGGTGGATCGGAAATTTGTGGCCTGACCAGTTCAGCAGCAAAGAAGATAGCCAGGACACCAAGGATTACATCACCCTGTAAATCGGATCATGTCCCATTAATCACTTTTAGTGATTGTGACTTGGTAGGGATTCCTAATGTTCATCATGATGACCTGGTAATTTTAATGCAAACTGGAACTGCTACAGTGAGGAGGATCGTGGTAGATGGAAGCAGCTCAGTGAACCTGATCATGCTTGATATACTAAAAGCCATGAATATTGCTGAAGAACAAATCACTAAGAAGTCCAGTGTTTTGGTAGGGTTCAGTGGAGACACCAGAAGCACATTGGGAGAAATCCATCTCCCTACTTATGCTGAAGGTGTCTCATCCTATGAGAAATTTGGAGTCCTCGATTGCTTTTCATGATACAATGCAATCCTAGGCAGGCCATGGATCCATAATGTCAATGTTGTACCATCAACCTATCATCGGTGTATCAAGGTACCAGCAGACTGGGGCATAGCAACAATCAAAGGTGAACACAAGGCATCCCAAGAATGCTATACAGAAGCCTTGAAACCATCCAAGGCAGCTAAGTCCCTTGCATAACAATTTCCGTACCCTGTTAGGTGCACTTATGTGGCACCATCCAGGATGGAAACAGATCAGGTAATCCTAGACCCTGAGTATCCTGACAAGTATGTTCTAGTTGTGTCTGATGCCCCAGTTTGTGTTAGGCCAGAACTGGTAAAATTTCTTAAGAATAAATCATCTTGGTTTGCTTGGTCTCATTTTGATATAACTGGAATTAGTGCTGATGTAATTACACATAAACTTAACATTGATCAATCTTTTAAGCTTGTGCAACAGAAAGGACGAAAATTTGCGCCTAAAAGAAATGCAATCATTAATGAGGATGTGGAGAAACTTCTGGATATGGGTATGATCAGGGAAGTAATGTACCCTAAATGGTTAGATAATGTGGTAGTTGTGCAGAAAAAGAATGGTAAATGGAAAGTCTCTGTAGATTACACTAACCTAAACAAAGCCTAGCTAAAGGATCCGTTTCCCCTGCCACCTATTGATGCCAGGGTAGATGCCACGGCAGGGCACGAGATGGTGACATTCATGGATGCCTCCACTGGATTCAATCAAATAAAGATGCACCCTGCTGACCAGGAGAGTACTGCATTCATTATAGACCGGGGCATATACTGTTACACAGCCATGCCTTTCGGCCTGAATAATGCAGGGGCAACGTACCAGCGCCTGGTCAACATGATGTTCAAGGATCAAATAGGTGATATCATGGAAGTCTATATAGACGACATGGTAGTAAAATCTAAAAATGAAGAAGATCATGTGAAGCACATGGAAATAGAACTTAAAATATTGGAAAAATACAACAGGAAACTCAACCATGCAAAGTGTCATTTTGGAGTCTTTGCAGGTAAGTTCCTTGGATACATGGTGACAAAAAGAGACATAGAAGCTAGCCCTAAACAGATAAAAACTATCCTGGTACTTCAGTCCCCCAAGTTTGTTAAGGACATTCAGAAATTGATAGGCCAGGTAGCTACCCTGAACCGGTTCATATCAAGATCCTCTGAAAGGTGTAAAACATTTTACAACTTGCTCTGAAAAAATAAACAGTTCCGTTGGACACCTGAGCATGAAGCAGCCTTTTAGGACTTAAAGTTATACATGTCATCTCCACCTTTACTGGCTAAACCAAAAAAGGAAGAGCCTCTGTCAGTGTATCTATCTGTCACTAACACAGCAGTAAGTGCAGTCCTGGTAAAGGAACAAGAAGGCCAGCAACATCCTGTCTATTATGTAAGTAAAAGCCTATTACATGCTGAAATGAGGTATGGTTTACTTGAAAGACATGTTTTAGCTTTAATTATATCATGTACTAAGCTGCGTCCTTATTTCGAGTGTCACCCTATCATAGTCAGGACCAACTTACCTATAAAATCTGTCCTGCGCAAGCCTGAATTGTCGGGTAGGACGGCCTAGTGGTAAGTCCAGCTCAGTACATATGATATTACCTTTGAACCTAGGACAGCGATTAAATCGCATGCCTTAGCAGACTTTGTGGCTGATTTCAGCCCTAACCTAGAATCTGACCTAAAAAAAGAAGTTAACTAGTTAGAAAATAAAACCCCAGACCAAGAGTGGACTTTGTTCATATATGGAGCATCTAATGCTAGGGGACAGGGTTAGTACTAGTGCTAAAATCACCATAGGGGGACATGATGGGCCATGCTGTAAGCTGTGAGTTCAAAGCCACCAATAATGAAGCAGAATATGAAGCCCTGATAGCAGGCCTAAAGATATGTCTAGACCTCGGTGTTCAAAACATAAAGGTAAAAACAGATTCACTTTTATTTGCTAATCAAATAAAAGGAACTTATACGACAAAGGATGCAAAAATGATTTCATATTTAGAATATGCAAAAAAAGTTACCGCTAAGTTTGCTTTATTTGAGATGGATCAAATACCAAGAGACCTGAATACCCAGGCTGATGCTTTCGCCAGCCTAGGTTCAAATTTTACCCCCAAAGTTTTTGATAAAATACTGATTGTTCATTTATTAGAGCCAGCTATCAGTAAAACTGAACAAGTCAACCCTGTCAATCAAGATAATAATTCAAGGACCAAACCTTATTATGATGGGTTCCTCAAAGGAATATTACCTCAGGGCAGGCATGAAGTGAGGGCTTTTAGAATCAGAGCTTCAACCTATTCTATTATCAATAACACTCTATTTAATTGATCGCATTCTGGACCATATTTGAGATGCTTAGAGCCTGATGAAGCTTAACAAGTACTCTAAGAAATACACAATGGACATTATGGCAACCATAAAGGAGGAAAAAGCCTGGCAAGTAATGTACTTAGGACAGGCTACTATTGGCCAACACTAAGGGTTGATTGCTTGGAATATTGTTCAAAATGTGAAGCCTGTCAAATTCATGCACCAATAATACACCAGTCATCTGAACTACTTCACTCAATTTCTACACCCTGGCCGTTCATGAAGTGGGGCATGGATATTGTAGGGAAGCTGCATGTAGCTCCGGGACAGAAAGTATTCATGTTAGCCATGACTGACTACTTCTCCAAATGGATCGAGGCTGGTTCTTTCAGGCAAGTAACTGAAAAGCAAGTGATATCTTTTATCAGGACAAATATTATTTGCAGATATGGAGTCCCATCAGAGATAGTGTGTGATAACGACACCCAGTTTGTGGGGAGAAAGACTAAAGAATTTTGCCAAGAGTGAAACATCAACCTGGTTACATCCACCCTGGATATCCAAAAGTTAATGGCCAGGCTGAATCAAGCAACAAGGTAGTCATAAGCTGCTTAAAGAAGAAACTTAAGAGAAGACGAGGCAGATGGGCTGAAGAACTTCCATTAGTGTTATGGGCAGACAGGACAACTCCAAAGACATCAACAAGCCAAACACCCTGATGCGTGTCATTTATATGATGTGTTACACCCATTTTACACGCATTTCAGAGCTCAATTATGTAGTTTATGCAACTATTTGCCCCATTTCGTCTACTTTCGTATTTTTATGTAATATTGTAGATTTATGCGGAAATGAGTAGAAATCGAGCCGAATCCGTCCCCGAATACCTTGCATTGCATTTGACATGAAGTATTTACTCAAGAAACGAACTTGGTGCGCATTCCGAGGCCTGAAAGAGAACTTTATGAAGAATTAGGAGCCAACTACCAGCTAAAGCAGTTGATCGACTGGTTTTCATGGTCGATCGACCAGAGCACGAAGAACAGAAGCCACTGTACAGCGTAGGTTGGTCGATCGACTGGTCCTTCTGGTCGATCGACCAGACCGTGATTTTGACGCAAGTTAAAAGATTGAGATTTCCGAAGCCCATTGTAATTAGGTTTAGGAATAAGAGTTACGTAATATTCCTATATAACGTAACCGTAGTTTTCAGAATAATCATCAAGTTTTCATCAAGTCTTTTATCATCAATAATTAGGGTTCTTGAGATTATTTTTCGTAATCAATAAAGTTTACTTTTGCAATCGGTTTTGATCCTTTCTCTGCAATTCCTTTTACGGTATTCTCTGTTCCAATATTCAGTTTTATTGCTTTATTTCGTTCATAGTTTGGAATTGCAAGAGTAGTTTCCTAAAGCCAATTTATCGTCTCATGTTATTTGCTTGTTTAGTAAATTTAATCATGAATTCAGTATCTTTATTCGTTAATCTTGTTGTTGTTTTTATCGTAAACATGAGTAGCTAAATACCCTGTGCTAGGATGTAGGGAATCTGTAGAAGTAGGCGGCGTAGAATAGTATGACCTGAAATCGCGCCATGGTCGATCGACTGGCCTACTTGGTCGATCGACCGGCCACGTGAGTTTACCTTCGTTTTAATTAATTTAATTGCTATTTTTGACGAATCGAGTGCACGCGACCAGTTAAATGCTTAGGAATTGACCAACCCAATAAGATCGAAAGATAGGGGAGGAAAATAGACTGCCTAATTAAGACGACTAAATTAATAAGATCGAGAGATAAGTTAATTTAGACTTTTAAGTCACTTTTCAGGACGAAAGTTAGCATTAGCGATATTAGGGAACCGTAGTGAGATTGAAAGATGCTACCTGTTAAGAATGGACCGAGAGGACTTCTTATCTTCTCGTTTCATGTGTGTATTTCATACTTACCTAGGATACTGCCGCCGAATCTATAGTGAACCGACCATCTTAGCACCCTTTTAATATTTGATTTCATCTATTAGCTTAGTTTACTTTTCATTTGTTGCCTTTAGTTATAGAACAACTCAAAACGAACCCCCACTTATATGTTACTTTAGACTAAGATTAAGACAGCTATTAATTGCATCGCCTCCTTGTGGTTCGACCCTAACTACCACTATCTATAGTAGTAGTTTGAAATTATAAATTTTTCTTTGGTACTCTACGACGGTATCACACCCTATTCTTTGGTGTATGGCTGTGACGCTGTCATCCCTGCAGAAATCCGGGTGCCAACATCAAGATATAGCCTGAAAAATATTGAAGCAAATAGCAACCAGATGCAAGACAACCTGGTCGTTGCAGAAGAATTGAGAGACGCTGCCAAAATCAGGATGGCATCATATCAACAAGCAGTAGCTAGAACTTACAATAAAAATGTAAGGATTAGAGTCTTCAAGGAAGAAGACCTTGTCCTACGAAAAGTTTTCCCAAATAAGAATGAAAAATCAGCAGGCAAGCTAGCCCCGAAGTGGGAAGGCCCCTATTTAATTGACTCAATCGTCGGACAAGGAGCATACATGCTCCAAACATTAGAAGGAGAAATGATCCCAAGATCCTGGAATGTAACTCATTTTAAATTGTTCCATGTATAAATTCTATCCTGACCTGATCAGGTAAAAATTATATCTTTACTATAAGTGTTTCACCCTGGCATGCTATCTGAAAAATTATGAGTCTAACATGTTCTATGTGCAATCCATGTCTATATATGCAACTAACCCAATTTCTTTTATTTTACTTGAATCGTGAACAATTATACATCATAAATGATTATATGCATAAATATTCAGGATTGAGGGCTACTCTATCGTATATTAGACTTTTAAGTCACTTTTAAGGACGAAAGTTAGCATTAGTGATATTAGGGACCCGTAGCGAGATCGAAAGATGGTACCTGTTAAGAATGGACCGAGAGGACTTCTTATCTTCCCATCTCATGTGTTTATTTCAGACTTACCTAGGATACTGCCGCCGAATCTATAGTGAGCCGACCATCTTAGCACCCTTTTAATATTTGATTTCATCTATTAGCTTAGTTTACTTTTCATTTGTTGCCTTTAGTTATAGAACAACTCAAAACAAACCCCCACTCATATGTTACTTTAGACTAAGATTAAGACAGCTATTAATTGCATCGCCTCCTTGTGGTTCGACCCTGACTACCACTATCTATAGTAGTAGTTTGGAATTATAAATTTATCTTTGGTACTCTACGACGGTATCAAATTTTGGCGCCGTTGCCGGGGAGGCAATTGTTTAAATTTTTAGTTGTTTTTATTTTAGTCTTTTCTCAGTTTAAGGGACATCTGTTCCTTAAACTATTCTCATATTCTTCTTGTAGTTTCATCTTATGCGCAGGTCTCAACAAGGCAAATTACTTCCCCTTGATCTTGAGCTTGAGAGGACTTTGCGCGTAAAGAGGAGATTATTTCAAGAACAACAGTCAGAGGAAGAGCCTGGTTCTCATTCTAGTTTTTACGAGAACGAGATATTTGAGGAGGATCCACCTTCGTCACCTATTTCTACTTCCTCAGCGGAGACCGTCACATCTCCAGACATGGCTGAAGAAGCGAGTATAGCTAGTCACTCCGAGCCGACAGCTGAGAATCTCTATAAGGGATTCGCATTACCATGGATGGATAGAAAATTCGAGCCGAAACCGTCTTATATTAACTTGGTTGAGAGAAACCAATTCGGGGGAGCTGCAAATGAAGATGCAGCCAAACATATGGAGACATTCATTGATTATTGTTGTTCCATACCCCCACCAACCGGTGTGACCCAGGACCAGGTGAAAGAAACTATGTTCATATTCTCGCTTCGCGATGCTGCAAGGGAATGGTACCGAGACCTGGATCAAGCTGCTAATGGGATAACGAATTGGAATTCTCAGGCCCTAGCGTTCTATAAGAAGTATTTCTTTGCCTCGAAGACCAATGCGATTAGAGCTCATATCACGAGCTTTAAATAGGATCCTGATGAAGATTTTCATGAGGCATGGGTCCGTTTCAAGAGACTAGTGCGAACCATTCCACACCATGGGTTTGAGAAATTGTTTTTGTGCAACCAATTCTACAATGGTCTTTATGACGATCAAAGAGCCATCCTAGATGCTTTAGCCAATGGGAGATTTCTAGAAAATAGTGGTGAGACAAAGGGGTGGAAAATCATTGATGACATAGCCACCCATAAAGCTGAGCATGGGAATTCTAGAGGAAATCAGAGAAGATCGGCTGAATCACCTGTTGTAGCTGCAATAGAGGCCCTTACTGCAAGGTTTGACAAGATAGATTTTGGGGGATCTCAAAAAGGAGGGATTTATAAAGTTAATGCAGTTTCAGACGGTCCTTTTTTATGCAAAAGATGTGGAGCTGAGGGACATGTTTCAGATTTTTGTCCCAGTTCGACTGAAGTATGTGCTGCCTTTCAACATTATAGGCAGACTGGTACATATCCCGATTCCTCTAATGTCCACTCTAATTTGAGGTGGACCAACCAGAATGTCCTTAATCCGGGTCCACAGCAGCAGCAAAGCTATGTGCCCCCTCATAAGCAGCAGCAGCCGTACCAAAAGCCTCCGTATGTTCCGCAGCAGCAGCAACAGTCCCATGGCTCCGATTTTGCCAAGTTGAAAAATTTGTTGCTAAAGGAGTCTCAAGATAGAGAGGCCGGGATGAAAATGTTGGAGAGTCAAATTGCCCAACTGGCGAGCAAAAGTGCAACTCGAGCTCCGAGGCTATTACCGTCGCAACCGGATCAAAAGGAGACCCTAAATGCTATCACTTTGAGGAGTGGGTCTACCCTTGATGGGCCCGCTATGGTCGAGGAAGCTACTGGAAAAGATGAGGCGGAACCAAGTAAGAAGAAGCCAGTAACGAACAGTGGCAAGAAAAAGACGATCAGCAGGTATGTCAGTCGATCGACTGACATACCCGGTCGATCGACTGAAACACGCAACAATACAGCTCCTGGTTCTGTAGAACTCAGTGGATCGACTGACTTACATGGTTGATCGACTGACAGCGCTGCTGATCATGAACCTTTTCGTCCTCCAGTGCCAGATAACTTGAGGGACCACTTGTTTCGGGGTACGACGACTCCGAAAATATTGAGGCAAGACCCAAATGCTGATGGGTCAGTCCCGGTTCCAAAGTATGACCCAATGACGATTAATGGTTCATTTTTGAGACAGTCTGAAGAGGGTTCGAGCTATAACAAAGACAAGGTAGTGGATTTTCAGCCTAAATCCACTGACGCGGGTATGAGAGACCTAGAGGAGAGGGCTAAGTTGCTTCTTACAGCCCTCTATCCAGAGATATTAGTGCCGACAAAGGAACAGGTATCATTTAACAAATTTGAAAATGTTATTCGTAGCTTGAATGTACAAGTTCCTTTTCTTGAATTAGTTAATCAAGTGCCTGCATACATGAAATTTATGAAGCAACTTTTGTCTAAAAAGAAGTCACTTGAAACTGTGCAATCTGTCGCACTTACAGAGGAGTCATGTTCTTATTTGACCCATACTGCACCTCACAAACTAGAAGACCCAGGTAGCTTTTCAGTTCCATGTAGTATTAGCACCTTTTCTATTGAGAAGGCATTATGTGACCTAGGAGCCAGTATTAGTGTCATGCCTTTGAGTCTTGCTAGGAAGTTGAAATTGACTAGGTTTGCAGTTACCAACATGACAGTACAGATGGCTGATCGATTTGCGGTCCAACCTATAGGAGTCTTAGAGGACATTCCCGTGCAAATAGAAAAGTTCTTTTTCCCTGTTGACTTTGTTGTGTTAGATATGCTCGAGGATGCTCGCATTCCTATCATTCTGGGTAGACCATTTCTGCACACTGCTGGTGCAGTTATAGATGTTGGCTCAGGGACTTTGACCTTCAAAGTAGGGAAACATTCCATCGTCTTTGCCCAAACAGCTAAGAAGAAAGACCTCATGTGGCCAGTAACTTGTAATGTGGTTTCTGAAAAGAAATCCTATTTTGTGCTTTCTGACATGCCTGCCCCTATGCCTATTCCTGTTGTAACACCTCCGCCCCAGATTGGGAGCAACCTGGAGGAAGATTTTTCTGTTTTGGATGTTGCAGGAGCTGGTTTGGGGAAGGAAGAGCCGCATGTTGCTCCAGATGAGAAGAAGCCAATCGTTCAAAGAGGCGGTCTATGATGTCTTAGCTATGGCACAGATGAGGAGCCTGATGAGGAGCCAGTCAAAGTGACGGAGTCCGACTTGGATTTTGATGAGCCAGATGAAGTCATTGATTGGGGAGATGTTGAAGCTGTTGATCCGTGGAGTTCTGCGGATGTTGAAGTTGATAGGAGTGCAGCTGAGGAGATGAGCATTGTAGAGGCTACCTCTTGTAGCCAGAAGCCGAGCAAGTGGGCCATTCCGTGGCCATTCTTGATCAACTATTAGTTGATTAAGACTTTTTCAAAAACATTCATTTTATTGCTTTCGTTAGACTCTTTTTATTGCTTTTGTGTGCGCGAGACTTCGCATTTTAATAAGTTTGCTTAAGATTTTAAATACTTTAGACTGTTACTTTGGGTTTTGCACAATTTTGGGCGCGTTATTATGTGTATTTGCAGGTTTATAGACCATATTGGCTCAATTTATTGAGCTAATTCGAAGAAAATCAGAACTTACAGCAGATTTTCCAGTCGATCGACTGCCTCCTATGGTCGATCGACTGAGCTGCGAATTCCAGGAGCTTCTGTTCCTGTTCACTCTGGTCGATCGACTGGGTGATGTGGTCGATCGACCACCCAATGCTGCTGTACCTGTTTTCGATCATTCCCCTGCTGTGTTTGGTCGATTTGCGGAGTTGAGGGTCTTTTCTCCACTTTATTCTCCGACTCATTTCTGTTTTCTCCCGTTTCTTTATTTTACACATAATTTTGCGTTTAATAAATTGTTTTCTCGGAATTACGCGCGGTATTTTCTGTCTTTTCAGGTACCTATGGTAGCACTGCTGGCTACTGAAACCTCCTAGCTCACGCTGGTTTGGGGAGGTTTCCTTTTGCTGCGCTTAAAGTCTTGTGAGTTTCCGAGTCCTTTTCATGTCTTATTTAGCTATAATATCGCAAAATTCCCGTTTCCCTATTATTTCATTATATGATTTTGCACAATGGGGACATTGTGTGATTTGGTTTGGGGAAGGGTTTTGCATAACATTCATATGTTTTTGCATTCACGTTTAATTATTCTGTTTGCATTGTTATATCATTTTCTTTTCTATATACATAAATTAAAAAAATTCTTTAATTTTTTTTTCAAAAATTCCAAAAATTTCACGTTTATTTTAGCATATAGGTCGAGTCGGTACGGTAGTATTTCAATGATGACATTGCATTTTCAGCTGTTTATGCCTAAGCCTTGCTAATTGACATGTTATTAGTAGAATCATATATGCAAAATCTACGAGTTTTCGTTAATTATTTGCTGAACTTGAGACTTGACTTATATTTTTGGCAAACTACATCATTTTCTGAGGTTTAGAGCCTATAACTGGTGACATCCATGACCATTTATCTAGGTTTGTGAGTAGTTACTCCTTATAAGACATGTTATATCAATTTGCATAAATATGAACTTAATCTGCTTAATACCTGTATGTATTCGGTTTGTGGTTTGTTGACACATGTGGAAGAGGTATCCTTTATTCATTTTGCCCATAAGCTTCACAAAGCAAAATATAGCCTTTTGTCCCTTTCACTACATCCTATATTCAGCCTGCCTTCGTCAAGCTAGTAGTATTAGTCTTTGGGAATGTTCTTATTATTTTTGGTTGCATATGCTCTTATTGAGATGATGTTGGATGAAAGAATGAAGGAGGAAAAAGAATTGAAAAATGAAAGAAAGAAAAGGAAAAAAAAAAGAGAACAAAAACGAGAACAGTGCTCGACAAAAGAGCCAAATCCGGTCGATCGACTGACCATCTTGGTCGATCGACTGCAACCCGAGAAAAAGAAAAAAAAAAACAAAATCACATGGTTGGAGTTTTGATTAGTTGGTGATTTTATTCCCATGCTTTATTATCATCATTTGGGGAATTACAATTATATCGGAGATTGTGAGTTTAGTGCTTGATAATTAGCACCGGGTTTATTGTTGAATCTTGAGCAAGAAGTTGGATGTTGTCATATGGTTTTGTTTAGGTACTAGCTTGATCACCTATGCCTCCACATTCCCATAATTGTTTTGCCTCTTCTTACCCATAGCCTCACATATCCTTATTTACCTCGGCATGCGTCATGGTCACTTGTTTGGTTGGAATGCATATGTACGGTTGTAGAGATTATTTTCATATTAGATTGCAGGCATGTTCTTATAGGTCTTAGTTAGGTGAGTGTCACTACAAAATTACTTCTTTCTATATTTACTTATATTCACCTATGCTTATGTGTGATATGAGCGACCCGTGAGAGTCCAATTTGATAAGTCTCTATAGTTGACGGTTCAGCAGTTTTTGACGACTTCGTAACTCGTTTGCATGATTCATATTGCTAATTGATTGTTAGTTGTTGCATTAAATTGGTTTAGGCTATTCGGGTTGCATTTCGCTCTGAGATTGAACTCGTTCCATTAGATTTTAGGATCGAGTCTAGTTCTTGCTTGGGGACAAGCAAGGGTTTTGTTTGGGGAAGTTTGATGCGTGTCATTTATATGATGCGTGTCATTTATATGATGTTTTACACCCTATTGTTATCTCATTTTCTTTTCTATATACATAAATTAAAAAAAAAAATTGAAAAAAAAATTTCAAAATTTCCAAAAATTTCACGTTTATTTTAGCATATAGGTCGAGTCAGAAAGGTAGTATTTCAATGATGATATTGCATTTTCAGCTGTTTATGCCTAAGCCTTGCTAATTGATATGTTATTAGTAGAATCATATATGCATAATCTACGAGTTTTCGTTAATTATTTGCTGAACTTGAGACTTGACTTTGATTTTTGGCAAACTACATCATTTTCTGAGGTTTAGAGCCTATAACTGGTGACATCCATGACCATTTTATCTAGGATTGTGAGTAGTTACTCCTTATAAGGCATGTTATATCAATTTGCATAAATATGAACATAATCTGCTTAATACCTGTATGCATTCGGTTTGTGGTTTGTTGACACATGTGGAAGAGGTATCCTTTATTCATTTTGCCCATAAGCTTCACAAAGCAAAAAATAGCCTTTTGTCCCTTTCACTACATCCTATATTCAGTCTGCCTTCGTCAAGCTAGTAGTATTAGTCTTTGGGAATGTTCTTATTATTTTTGGTTGCATATGCTCTTATTGAGATGATGTGGGATGAATGAATGAAGGGGGAAAAAGAATTGAAAAATGAAAGAAAGAAATGGAAAAAAAAAAAGAACAAAAACGAGAAGAGTGCTCGACAAAAGAGCCAAATCCGGTCGATCGACTGACCATCTTGGTCGATCGACTGCAGCCCGAGAAAAAGAAAAAAAAAAAACAAAATCACATGGTTGGAGTTTTTATTAGTTGGTGATTTTATTCCCATGCTTTATTATCATCATTTGGGGAATTACAATTATATCGGAGATTGTGAGTTTAGTGCTTGATAATTAGCACCGTGTTTATTGTTGAATCTTGAGCAAGAAGTTGGATGTTGTCATATGGTTTTGTTTAGGTACTAGCTTGATCACCTATGCCTCCACATTCCCATAATTGTTTTGCCTCTTCTTACCCATAGCCTCACATATCCTTATTTACCTCGGCATGCGTCATGGTCACTTGTTTGGTTGGAATGCATATGTACGGTTGTAGAGATTATTTTCATATTAGATTGCAGGCATGTTCTTATAGGTCGTAGTTAGGTGAGTGTCACTACAAAATTACTTCTTTTTATCTTTACGTATATTCACCTGTGCTTATGTGTGATATGAGCAACTAGTGAGAGTCCAATTTGATAAGTCTCTATAGTTGACGGTTCAGCAGTTTTTGACGACTTCATAACTCGTTTGCATGATTCATATTGCTAATTGATTGTTAGTTGTTGCATTAAATTGGTTTAGGATATTCGGGTTGCATTTCGCTCTGAGATTGAACTCGTTCCATTAGGTTTTAGGATCGAGTCTAGTTCTTGTTTGGGGACAAGCAAGGGTTTGGTTTGGGGAAGTTTGATGCGTGTCATTTATATGATGTTTACACCCTATTTTACACGCATTTCAAAGCTCAATTATGTAGTTTATGCTACTATTTGCCCCATTTCGGCTACTTTTGTATTTTTATGTAATATTACAGATTTATGCGGAAATGAGTAGAAATCGAGCCGAATCCGTCCCCGAATACCTTGCATTGCATTTGACATGAAGTATTTACTCAAGAAACGAACTTGGTGCGCATTCCGAGGCCTGAAAGACAACTTTATGAAGAATTAGGAGCCAACTACCAGCTAAAGCAGTCGATCGACTGGTTTTCATGGTCGATCGACCAGAGCACGAAGAACAGAAGCCACTGTACAGCGTAGGTTGGTCGATCGACTGGTCCTTCTGGTCGATCGACCAGACCGTGATTTTGACGCAAGTTAAAAGATTGAGATTTCCGAAGCCCATTGTAATTAGGTTTAGGAATAAGAGTTACGTAATATTCCTATATAACGTAACCTTAGTTTTCAGAATAATCATCAAGTTTTCATCAAGTCTTTTATCATCAATAATTAGGGTTCTTGAGATTATTTTTCGTAATCAATAAAGTTTACTTTTGCAATCGGTTTTGATCCTTTCTCTGCAATTCCTTTTACGGTATTCTCTGTTCCAATATTCAGTTTTATTGCTTTATTTCGTTCATAGTTTGGAATTGCAAGAGTAGTTTCCTAAAGCCAATTTATCGTCTCATGTTATTTGCTTGTTTAGTAAATTTAATCATGAATTCAGTATCTTTATTCGTTAATCTTGTTGTTGTTTTTATCGTAAACATGAGTAGCTAAATACCCTGTGCTAGGATGTAGGGAATCTGTAGAAGTAGGCGGCGTAGAATAGTATGACCTGAAATCGCGCCATGGTCGATCGACTGGCCTACTTGGTCGATCGACCGGCCACGTGAGTTTACCTTCGTTTTAATTAATTTAATTGCTATTTTTGACGAATCGAGTGCACGCGACCAGTTAAATGCTTAGGAATTGACCAACCCAATAAGATCGAAAGATAGGGGAGGAAAATAGACTGCCTAATTAAGACGACTAAATTAATAAGATCGAGAGATAAGTTAATTTAGACTTTTAAGTCACTTTTCAGGACGAAAGTTAGCATTAGCGATATTAGGGAACCGTAGTGAGATTGAAAGATGCTACCTGTTAAGAATGGACCGAGAGGACTTCTTATCTTCTCGTCTCATGTGTGTATTTCATACTTACCTAGGATACTGCCGCCGAATCTATAGTGAACCGACCATCTTAGCACCCTTTTAATATTTGATTTCATCTATTAGCTTAGTTTACTTTTCATTTGTTGCCTTTAGTTATAGAACAACTCAAAACGAACCCCCACTCATATGTTACTTTAGACTAAGATTAAGACAGCTATTAATTGCATCGCCTCCTTGTGGTTCGACCCTAACTACCACTATCTATAGTAGTAGTTTGAAATTATAAATTTTTCTTTGGTACTCTACGACGGTATCACACCCTATTCTTTGGTGTATGGCTGTGACGCTGTCATCCCTGCAGAAATCCGGGTGCCAACATCAAGATATAACCTGAAAAATATTGAAGCAAATAGCAACCAGATGCAAGACAACCTGGTCGTGGCAGAAGAATTGAGAGACGCTGCCAAAATCAGGATGGCATCATATCAACAAGTAGTAGCTAGAACTTACAATAAAAATGTAAGGATTAGAGTCTTCAAGGAAGAAGACCTTGTCCTACGAAAAGTTTTCCCAAATAAGAATGAAAAATCAGCAGGCAAGCTAGCCCCGAAGTGGGAAGGCCCCTATTTAATTGACTCAATCGTCGGACAAGGAGCATACATGCTCCAAACATTAGAAGGAGAAATGATCCCAAGATCCTGGAATGTAACTCATTTTAAATTGTTCCATGTATAAATTCTATCCTGACCTGATCAGGTAAAAATTATATCTTTACTATAAGTGTTTCACCCTGGCATGCTATCTGAAAAATTATGAGTCTAACATGTTCTATGTGCAATCCATGTCTATATATGCAACTAACCCAATTTCTTTTATTTTACTTGAATCGTGAACAATTATACATCATAAATGATTATATGCATAAATATTCAGGATTGAGGGCTACTCTATCGTATATTAGACTTCTTATTTATGTACTTTTTAAATCCTTTGCACCCCGAAGTGCCTAACGAAGTTGGTAACCATCATCGGATACGGTAAATAGCAAGACCAATCAGGCATGAAATAATTGCGTGACCTGACTAATTTGCTGCACACATCTACAACCGGCTGGACGTAGCAAGATGATGCAGGGGTGTTTTATCCCAACCATCAGTCTAAATGCCCTCTCGATAGGCCGAGTATCAAGCCCTCAAGCCAGGCAGGGGAACATAAGCCCTCCTGACAAACCGGTTTTCCCACCCCTTCAACTGTTATGGTACAAACTATATGTGGTCGAATGGCTTACGTTGGCTTTAATCGCAAGTGATACTGTCGTTTGTGTACCAAAAATAAACCTATATATACTAACGGAAGCTAGCAATAAGTAGGGTCGATTCTCCACAGGTAGTCAAGATATCTGTCTAAAGGTTCGTCTATTTAAGTAACAAAATGGGGGTTTTAATTTGATTTCTAAGCTACAGAAGAATTAAGGGAAAGAGAAATAAGGCAAGACCAATAAAAATGAGAAAATACGATAAGAGTGATCAAATAAGAGAGGGTATGCTAGGATTTCGGTTCACCATGGTAATCTATCGACTCAGTTTGCAAATAGCCTAGACAATCAATTGTGAGAAGGATAAGGTAAAGGTCCTTCCGGTCCACTTCCTATCCTAGATTTCCACTAACATAACATCCGTCCTCATTACGGTAGTCTACTGTTCATAACAGGTCTATTTATTCCAATCTTTCGATCCAGGAGTAAAATTAACCAGATTAATGTAATTTAGAAGTGTGCACTCAACTAAATTGATGTTACAATTAAATTACTATGGGGACAGCTTCTCACATGTATATTATCTAGCCTATTCGCTACATCGTCACAATCCTACCTTGGATCCCTTAATCCTAACATAAAAGGAATTAGTTACTCATGTTTTTAAGGGTGTCAACAATAATAATAGTAAGAATGCTAATTAGAGACATGATGAAACAATAACAATTAAGCATAAACGAGATTAGGGAAAAAGTAAATAGGACAGAACAAGAATTAAAGCAACAAAGTATTAAGATTAAATTAAAGAGGAAAGAATAATTACAATCTATAGCAATCCGGCGTAAAAATCAATCCACAAAAGCATAGTACGAGATTAAGAGTAATTAAGAGATTCAGAAGTTTAAGCAGTGAAAAGTATGTGAAAAAGAGATCCTTAATGACCTAATTACGACTTCCTTATATAGGGAAGCGTAATACTTAACAAAATAAATCATCACGGGCTTAGTAAACCCGCGTAAACTAATAAACCTCTCAATCGAGTGGATTCAGACCACTCGATCGAGGTCTTCTCCGGCATTTGCTCTCGATCGAGTAGATAAAGCTATCGATCGAGGAGCTCTCATAATCGCCAATTCGATCGAGCAAATAGAATCACTCGATCGAACCTTGTGCTAGCCAAACCACTTAATCGATCAACAAAACCATTCGATCGAGTGCTTTTCCACCAAGTCAGCCTCTAACTCGTCTTTGACAGCTCCCTTGACCTTCCTTCACGCACTCCAAGGCATGTCTCTTGCTCTAATAATTCCTGTCTCCTTATAATGCATGCTAAACAGGACGGATAAGGCGCGGTTTCACCACTTTCAGGTTCATTTCTGCAAATTAGACAAAACAAACCAAAGTAGCCAATTCGGGGCATTTATCAATACATAACGATACATAAAGGCATATAAATGCGTGCAATAAAAGACTAAAAAGACTATATAAATTGCACGTATCAAATCTCCCCAAACTGAACCTTTACTCGTCCTCGAGTAAACTAAATGCAAACTAATGGAACGGAAATGAAAACTCAGAGCTAACTATAACTTGTCTACTTGAACCAATTTAATGCAAACGAAAATGAACCGTCATAGGTATAACAGTCAATACGCAAACGAGTTCTATGATGTCCATAAATAAAGCTGACCTATCGACCTTGCAAGACCAACAAAATCGGACTCTCACGTGGTCACTCTTCTCTCATGAAGCAAAGGTTGAAATATATATGTATAAGAGAGAAAGAGAAACAGTCACTCACCTGAACTGCGACCTACATAACATGCATGCAGCAAAAATGACAGACGATTCAAGTACTATGCACACATTCCAACCAACAATGTCTATCAAAGCCGAGCGCTTACAAATAATATGGGAAAGTGAGGCTACAGGTGAGAAAAGTCAAAATAGATTATGGAAATGTGGAGGTAGAGCGTCAAGCCAGTTCCTAAAAAAGACCAAATAAGACCATCTGAATCTCAGCTGACTAGAAAATAAAGTGCAAGTACCCTTCATTAGCACGCAACTCACTAACCAAATACACTATCTCCCCAAAAGGATGTAAATAAGAATAGAGGAGTCAGACCGTCACAAACATCCCCTTTTTAATACAGTCTCATTTTCAAAAACAAATAACTTTTTTCATTTTTTTCTTTCTCTTTTTTTTTCTCTCACATCCGATTTCCTTTTTTTAACCTTTTGTTTTTTC
Organism: Silene latifolia; assembly: GCF_048544455.1. Lineage (NCBI taxonomy): Eukaryota > Viridiplantae > Streptophyta > Magnoliopsida > Caryophyllales > Caryophyllaceae > Silene > Silene latifolia. The sequence continues at coordinate 112,506,175 of NC_133527.1, read as the reverse complement.
CACACGTCTCATTCTTTTTTTTCTTCTTTTTCATGTCTTTTTTTTTCATTCCTTCTCATTTTCCCACCAACTCCAAACAATGAAACGGCCAAACCCGCACAAGGATAAACATACCACAATAATCACACTAAACTAGCTTGACTGGGCAGGCTTAGTTTTGGATGTAGCTAATGGGTCAAAAAGGCTATATTTGGCTAAAGTGGAGCTAATTGGGTGAAAAATGGAAGAAGGAAAAATTTACAAGCACCTCCCTACATGTGACACCGACCACAAACCCGAATATATGCATTTGACAAGAAATCGAATTTCATAAATGTGCAAAAGTGATGAACATGTTATGCAAGGAGTACTACTCTCAATTTCTAATGAACTGGTCATGAATGTCATCAGTTATATGGCTCTAAATCTCAGAAATTGTAAAGTAGATTGCCAATCTATCAGGTCAAGTCTACACAGTCAGCTAAAATTTTTGACATTAACTCGTACATATGCGCAAGACTAAGCTAATAACTCTCAATAGAAATGCAAGGCTCAAGTAAAAATGACAAGTTACAGTGCAATATCATCACGGAAATCTACCGTTCCGACTCAACCTATATGCAGAATGAAACATGAATATATTTTTGATTTATTTTTTTGAATTTTCTAATTTTTTTTTATTTTTAGGATTTTTTAAAAGAAATGAATACAATGCAAGCAGAAAAGGGAAACGTGAATACAAAAACAATGCAAAAATGCAGACTCAAATGATGCATTACCCTCCCCAAACCAAAACGGACAACGCCCTCGTTGTCCTCCAGCATACACCAGTAGATATATACAGGGGAAAGGGAAAATACAACCGATAAATGCATGAAAAACAATAATGAAAAAGGAGACAAAAATAAATAAAAGAGCAGGAATGTACATATAAAACACGAACTTCCCCAAACCAGCCAGAAAACTGGGGAAGTGTGTAGACTAGTAGCTACTCGTCATCGTCGTCCTCCACCGTGTAGTCTGGGTCCACCTGCTGCTCCCTCCTCCTCCCCTCCTCATCTTGTACTCTCTCCTCCTCCTCAGCGGTGTCTGCCTCGCTGGCCGGCTGTGGGTACCCCTCAGCTGGGTACCTGTAGAAAGACAGGTGTGGCCAGCCCTCAGGGACAGGACGTCCTCTCCTCATGTGATGCTCGTATAAAGGGAACAAAGCAAGAGCAATGTCCCACTCCATACGAGCCTGCCTGGTAAGAAGCTCAAGAAGCAAACCGTCACAACGCCCTTGCTGTAGGACCGTGGACGCCTCAAAAGGTGAAGGTGGAACAAAACTAGCCGGATAAATCAGCTGTGTCTGGTCAGGTGCAGGAATAGGAGTAGGAGTAGGGATCCGGGTAGGAATGGTCGTGGAAGTCTGGCCACCCGTAGAAGGTGTGGATCCCTCTCCGGTCCCTGGTCTCTTCCGCTTCTTAGAAGTGGACATGTTAAGAGGTGGAGCAACTGGGAGATGAAACATGGGTAGTGGTGAAGGTATCCTACCCCTAACCATAGGCAAAGGGACAAGACAGGGTAGGGTAGTGCAAGGTAAGGGCACAGACAAGGAACCACAAATCTTCTATGTTTGCTGGTCAGAAGCAAGCCAAGTCATAGACAACATAGCTGCCAGGTCAAGGTTCCTATTAGTGTCTAGGTGCTGTAAGTCACGAGGGAAGGCGGGGAAGATAGATCGGGTAAGAAAAGTGGCTATGCCACCGCAGACAATGGTGCCCGATGTCTTCTGCCCCACAGTATGAAAATACTGAGCAGTCAAGTAAGCAATGTTAAGCACAAAGGGGCCCTTGCCATCTATGTTCAGATAGCCCCCGAGAATAGACAACTCAATGTTGTTCACATTGTTTGGTTCTTTACGGCCAAAAATGGTCCCACCAATGAGACGCAAGAAGTAACGGGTCGGGGGAAGGTGGATGTGAACGAGCTTCCGCTCCGCGTAAGGTGTCTGTGCCAAGGTCCGCCACAAGATGCATAGGACCTTCCTAGGAGGGTCCCAGTCACCGGTAGAACATAAGCCTAACCTACTGCCAAACTCCTCTTGGGTCTAAGTCGTGGTCCGGTTAAATAACTGGAAGGAAACACAAGAACTACGAGGGTCTGTGGCATATGCGCTGGCAGAAAAGGTGAAGGAGCTGAAAACCTCGAGGGTCAGCTCCCTGTAGGTCGTGCCACTCATGGTAATTAGGCCAACCATCCCCATCCCGTTCAATATCTCAACTGCGGGTTCGTAAATACCTAACCTCTCAAGTGACTTACGACCTAAAAACTTCGTTGAAGCAAAATCACAGCTCTCTAAAGCAAATAAACGAGTATGATGTAAAGCGTTAAAAAAACGTACCTCGGGGTAGCCGGGGTACGGGTCAAGAGACTCATCGACACGGATCGTGACCCGGCCTCTAGTACTTGAAGAAGAAGCCCAATCAGTAGCCGGGCGAGGTACTAAAGCAGCCCGTTAGGCAGCTGTGACAGCTGGTGATGACGCAGCAGGGGTCGTCACCGGAGTAAACACGGTACCTGAAGTGGAGGCGGTAGCTGCACTGGTAGAGGCAGAAGAAGAGCTAGCAGTAGTGCTAGCAGGACTGGTAATGGCAGCAGTAGTAACTGATGTCGTGGTGGCTGAAAAAGAGCTAGCAGCAGGAGTAGTACCGGCTGAAAAAACAGCAGGGAAAACCGAGGTACTAACAGATGGAGTGACGGTGGTAACAGCAGGGACCACCATCTCCGTCGTGGATGGTGTAGCAGTCGCGCTAGTCGAGGGAAGGGAGCTACTTTCCATCCTAATCAACTAAGCAATGGGGAAAAACAATCAATTAAACAAATTAAACACAAAAACCCCCAAATCAGTCGGGTTTTTGAACCAAATTGCTAAACCCTAAGTCCTTAATGTCGAAAAACAAGCAATTAACAACAAAGGAAATGTAGGGAGTACTTACTTGATGATGAACCCACAAGAATAAACCAGAAAATCGACACAAATGGCAGCAAAAGATGGATTTTCGATCGAAAACCAGCAAAACCCTAATTCCCAAATTGACCGCAAAGAAGGACGAATTTTAAGGGGGTGAATAAGGGCTTTGGTCGATTTATTAGCAAGGTAAATAATGTGGGTAGTTGGTTTGGTATTAGGGCAAGAATTATGGAGGAAATGGGAGATTATCGCATAAAATATCGCAAATAAGGAGTTTAATGAAATTAGAATGAAAAATAGAAGTTAAAGAAGTAACTTCCTGCGTGTAATAAGCAAATTCACTCGATCGAGTGATTTGAAATCACTCGATCGAAAACTTTGGCCTCCAACCTGCTCGATCGAAAACAATTCCTCTCGATCGAGGATTCTTCATTTTAGGCATTTCGATCGAGTGTGTGAAACCACTCGATCGAACAGTTTCCTTGGCCATTCCTCTCGATTGAGTACAAAAAGTACTCGATCGAGTTGTTTTCTTGTGTAACTCATCCCAATCCGATATAAATTCCCCAAACCTGCATAAAAACACTCAAAAACATATCCCGACAATACCAAATCACAAAATACGCAGTCTATAGTCGATGTTCGCTAAGGTAATTAAACTAAGGTCTAACAGTTCTAAAAAATGCAATAAAGAAATCCAACGGAAATTTGATTTTACAAATTGTAACACGGGGCATTCCCCGCTTATTGCCCAAAACATCTCAGTAGCCCACAAGAGGGCTTCTGACTGGAGAAGGTCCCTTCAGCATCTTGCACCATCCTCTTCGATCTCCATGAGTTTGAATTTGAACTGGCGGAAGGAGAATATTGACATCCACGTACGCGCGAACTTTCTTCTTCTTCTTTATATTCCCAACAATATTGGCTTCTTTCCCTGCACTTTGATTGAATTTAATTGCACCTTGACCATCATTGACTACTCAATCATCCAATCTATCTGTACCTGCGACAAGGAAAACAAAAGATTGTTCCTCTTTTTCGCTCTCAGTCTGAGGCGAAAGGGTTACAATAGCAGCACAAAATTCAACATTCTCAGCTGGAGTCTCTTTATCTGAGTCAATAGACGATAGGGCATTGCAAGGTTAAGCTTGCATGGGAGCCCTACGAGATTTGGACTGATTGAAAATAAGCTCCTCGTCTCCGACTTGAAACGTAAGTGTCTTGCCCCTGACATCGATCACTACACGAGCAGTGTATAAAAATGGTTTCCCTAAAATAATTGGGGTGTGAGTGTCCTCGGGGATGTCAAGAACTACAAAATCTACAGGAAGAATGAATCTCTCGATCTTGACCGGTATGTCCTCTATAACTCCTAGTGGCTGTGATATGCTACGGTCGGCCATCTGAACGGTCATGTTAGTGCAATTAAATTTGGTCAGACCGAGTCTCCTAGCGAGAGACAAAGGTAAGACGCTCATGCTAGCACCAAGATCGCATAGCGCGTTTTCAATCAAATGGGTTCCTATATGACACGGAATTGAGATGCTACCCGAGTCTGACTGTTTAGGTGGCAACTTATTTTAAACTAAGGCAGTCCCTACTTCAGTTAAAGCTACCGTCTCATGATCATTTATATGCCTCTTACGCGACAAGATTTCTTTCATGAATTTTAAGTAAAAGGGTACCTGAGTGAGCAACTCGGCGAATGGAATAGTAACATGTAAACATTTCAGGAGCTCGGCAAATTTCCCGAACTGTTGATTAGCTTTGTTGTTCTGTGATCGCCTTGGAAAGGGCACAGTGATAGGAATTACAAGCTCTGTATTCCTTTCTTCCAGTGTCTCAGCGGGTTCAAACTCTTTTCCACTCGATCGAGTCTTTTTACCTCTCGATCGAGGCCTTTCAGGAGACTTTTCACTCGATCGAGCATTATCAGCTTCTCGTTCGAGTTCTTCAATATCAACAGTGTTCGATCGAGGCATAATTCCACTCGATTGAACAGTTTCTTCAGACTTTTCACTCGATCGAGTGGTTTCAATCTCTTGATCAGTTCCTTGAATATCCAGTTTACTCGATCGACCACCAATTTTATTCGATCGAGTGTTTTCTTCAACATTTCTACTCGATCGACCACCAGAAATCAGTCAATCGAGTATTTTCTTCGTTCTAGGCATATTTTCAGCATTAGACGTATGTTCATCATCAATAATAGCACTCCTCGGATCTGATATGTCCTCAACAGTTGACAATTTTGGTCCTTCACAAGAACGACTGTGGACGCGGGCCCACGTGGGTCACTCAGGAAAACGAGCAAGCTTTGCATTTGTGGAGTTGCCATCAATTTATTGTGGAAAATTATAAACCGTTCGAATACCTCGTGTCATGTCAAGACACAAAGTAGTGACATGAACACCAAGAACTCGTTACCTTTAGCATTCTATGTCTAGAATGACTCTCGTTGATGCCAATGAACACGTATGTTCACAGAGATCTGGAGTAAGGGGTGAGGGTACATATTAGGAAGCTCTTTTGATCGAATACCTAATCCCGCCCGCCTCGATAGCGGCCTCTACTAATGATTATGGAAGTTATTCATACTTGATATGTTGTCGGTTATATCCATGCAATGCAACATCCAATAAATTAATCCTAACATGTGAGAATTAACTAAGTCGGTAGACACGTAATTTAACATGCATTAATGTTGAGGTCGAAATTTAGGTTAATTGCATGTGAGAGCATACAAACAATATGATAAAGAAATAAATATAATAACTGAAAATTGCAATAATTACAACGGGTTAATTGATCTACGTCGAAAATACACTTAAAACGGATGGTTTTAGAAAAGAAAGGGAAAGTAAATTAACGAACATATTATTAGTTGATAATACGAATAATAGTTAATTAATACGTAAGCTAATAACTAAGTCAAAGCAACAACGGAAGTTCAGGGGCAGAATTAAACCCGGAACAGGCGCAGTAGTGCTGCGTCCTTTGGAAGAGGCGCAGTGCTCATTGCGTCTGTTCCTGAGGTGAACTCTGGCTGTGAAGCCGAAATTGCATATCGTTAATGTTCATTGGTGAATTTAATGCTTGATTATCGATATTTGACTTGGATAGAAGTGGATTAATATATTATTTACATGTGAATTGGTCATAAAAACAATAAAACATGAGATGAAACTAATTGGAACGAATTAATTACAAGATTAACAGGTTAATTACAAATAAATGAATTAGTTAGATTATTAATGCTCAACTAAATTACTGATTATGACGATGATGATAATTAACAGATGAAAATATACAAAAGATGAATTTCAGAGACTTGATATTGATGAATCAAATCTCTAAGACCCGTATTTTATTTAATGACGAAAACCCGCAAATATGAATTATTTAGGATTTAAGTCGGGAATTAAAATACGATAAATTAATAATGATTCATACGTTAAAATTATCATGCTAATAAAATAAGAACAAACAAAGACGAAAGAAAAACAAACAAATTAAACAGAAGACGAAGGAAGAAGAAGGAAAGCAGGAACTGCGGAAGCCTCAGGAAGTGGCGCAGCAGGTGCTGAGTCCCTTCGAAGAGGCGCAGCAGGTGCTGAGTCCCTTCGAAGTGGCGCAGCAGGTGCTGAGTCCCTACGAAGAGGCGCAACAATTGCTGCGTTCCTTCTCGACATTTGTCTCCCGTTAATCCGTAAAAAGGGTTTGAATAAAGGTTTTATAAATCGGTTTTGAATATGTTTTCGACGTAAACCTTACAATAATGATTACAAAACAAAGTACAATAATAAAAGATGGGATTTACACCCTCAGACTTACATGTATGACGAAACGAGATTAACTAAGTTAACGTTTAGTGATGCTCGACTCGAACGTACAACGAAAGTGCCCTCTAAGAGGAAATTAAACAAGATTGATTAAGTTGATTGATGTGGAGTTGCTCAAATTGGTCGGTCATGCAAAACGAGGCTGGTACTCAGAAGGATCCGAGCTTACATAGTCGAAAGTTCAAGCACATAGACGCCAAATAGCAAGAGCGTGATCTTAGAATGCAAAGGAAGAAGAGCAGGGCGGACACTCGCGTGATAAAAATGAGGACCGAAGGTCTCTATTTATACTAATCACACGAAGGAATTAGGGTTTCTGTGAAACTTTGGAAGTAAATCTCGAAAAGATTTGAAAATACGCAGAAAGGAGCTGGGAAAGAGGCGCAACAGCCACCGCGTCTCTTGGAAGAGGCGCATCGCCTGCTGCGCCCTTTCCCCAAGGGTTTCCTCCCGCGGAAGAAAGATTTCCGCGTTTCTATTATGGAATTGCGGTTTGATCTTGATTTCCTTATTATTTATTAAATAATTTCGGTATATAATTTACCAAAGATTAAGAGATTGAAAATATGGAATAGAAATATCCGGAACATTCCAGAATATTATGACTCGGCATTTAAACGGTTATTAGAAAATGAAGACGGTTTTTGACCCGGACTCCAAATGTACTCTAATTACTGTCAAAACGACCGTAATGGTGCGTAGATAACGACTATGAGGTAGACATAAGTGTTTGAGCTATCACTTAACGATAAACTTACGAACTGTCATAAATCATTCCGTGTACCAAATATGCGGCCCAATCATCACCTGGTGGCTTGCGGGAGGTGCAGAAATGAGGTGAAAGTCAAAGTATAGCCATCAGCTCAATCGAAGATTAAAACCTGATTACTATGGCGACGCGAGGCTGCTCAAGGGGTCTTAACCAAGGACCTGTCATCGGGAACATTTTAGAGTCTGTCGACTATCGGGAGGGTCGTTTAAATTCCATTAGACTACGTGAGGAGGCTCGCCAGCCATAAGAAGAGACCATACCTGAGATTCCTTAAGACTCCTTACTCTGTCGGACTCCAAGGGGAAGGCAAAACGTAAGATTGAAGGATTGAAAGGGGTAGCAAAACGTCGACATGAACAGCTGGGAGAAATCTGCTTGGGTCAATCTTCAAACAAACTTCGGTAAAACTCAATATTGATGTTGAACTCCACGTGTTGAGAGGGACGATTGGCTGTCCGGAACTCTCGCTGGGAAAAAATCTGCTTGGGTCGGTCTTCAAACAAACATCAGCAAAACTGGAGATTGATGTTGAACTCCACGTGTTGAGAGGGACAATTGGCTGTTCGGAACTCTCGCTGGGGGAACATAATTGAGGCTGATCTCCACGTCTTGAGAGGGACAATTGGTTGTCCGGAACTCTCGCTGGGGGAACATAACCGAGGCGTGTCAAAACACCAGTCAGAGGGCATTCGCTCGTTGTGGCAAGCGAGGTCTTGATAAAAAACTGCGACAGTTCGCAGTTTTCTCGAAAATACGAGTTCGGGCAAAGAATAAACATTAAATGGATCAAATATATGATATATGGTGTTGAGGAAGAGGCGGACCAAAGATGGGCCCACAAACAACGAACTTATAATGAATTTTCGAAAATTGACTTGGAGGGGAACGTAGGAAGAGGCGCAGCAAGGGCTGCGTCTCTTGGAAGAGGCACAGCACCTGCTGCGTCTTTTCTTGGGTGTGTCCCTGTCTGAGTAAAAACTCGATAAAAATCGTGTTTTATTCATAATTTTCGAAACATAAATCCACAAATACTCTCTCAAATTCCAACCATTTGTTGCCAAAATTTGAACAAAATCTTGCATTTGCCATGACTAATCGAGGTATGTGTATTATTTTTGCATTAATCTTCTGCATTTGAACAATTTGGACCGACAAATTAGGGTTTCCAACCCTAAAAATGTCGAAAAATTGGGGCTTTTCCCCCAAATGATTTTTCCTTGTAAAATTGACTTTGTAAATGGGTAATTGGCAGTATAAGGATCATAACCATGTGTTCATTTCGAATTTTCATTGAGTTTTGAACGTTTGAGTGAAATTGTGACGGTCTCATAGCTGAACCGTAAATTGCTTCGAAAATAGCCTTAGGATTGCCCATTTGTGATGAAACTTGATATTTGGAATCCTTGTCTGATGGGTAAAATTCCTACCATTTCGGAATTTTGATTTGTGACGGCTTTTTCAGGACATTTTTCTAGGGCATAATCGCCGTTATAACGAAATGCTGTCGAAATTCCGAGTCGAACCCATGACTAGGCTTCAATTTAGACTTGACTTGACCCATACTACCACATGAGAGGTCGGGTTTTTGGGAAAATGGTCAAAGATGGCGAGAAAAGAGCGATTTCCGAGCTTTGAAAGCTTGAAAATCCCCTAATTAAGGCTCGTCGTCACTTGACGCGGCGTAATTCACTTTAATTTTGCAGGTGATGAGGCTTCTACGTCAGGGAGAGGTCCCATGTATGTGGATACTGTTTTTGACTCTTCTCGTACGCTCGAGGAGGCGTTAGTGGAGGCTTTTGCTGCAGTGGCGGCCGCTGAGGACGAGGTCGTCGAGGAGGAGGCTGTTGAGGAGGAGGTCCCGAGGCGGGCCAATGTTGGACGAGGCGGTCATCAGCTGAGGGGAGCACCCAAGTGGGCTGAGAGATGGGATAGCCGACATCTCATCTGGGCAGCGGAGAGTCACATGTCCTACAAGACGGTCAAGAGCTTGGTAAATTGAATTCATCATTCTTTTATTCACCATCTTTTATTTTCATTTACTATCCCTTTCCTCTTTCATTCAAGCTAAAGATAGCTCTCCCTTTGAATCAAAGTAGGAGGCCAGGAACATAAGGTCTTTCTCGGGTTACACTACGATGATGGAGGCTTACGGGAGACTGTCGGCGGAGGAGCAGACCATCATCGAGCGGGGAGCCTTTGGTGCTTTGGCACGAGCGTGGAGGGATATCAAGGGAAGGAAGATTCAGGCTAACTGTTTAGGTATTTTTTACCAAGTTGATTGATTAGGGTCAATGCGGTCTTACTCGTTGGTTGATCATATGATTGTTCGTATGTTGATAAGTCAATAGAGAAATAAAGTACGTAATGTAAATTGACACGCAAGATTTGTGACGTGCAAAACCCAATGTGGGAACAACCGCGGGAGGGACGGTACCCTGCCAAATATCGCACTTACTTGAATAGGAGGATGATTACAGTTGAAGCGTAAAGCTAATCCTGCTGGCGCTAGGCGTCAGGCCTACAAGATCTTCGACGGATGTATATTAGAGTATAAGAATATGCTAATGCCGTGGTGTTGATGCGTGTGTGGATGCGTTTTTGAATGTCCTTCTTGATTTGCTCCCTTGGCTATTTATAGGGTGAGAACCCTAGATATGTCCTACTTTGATTATGGAAAGGGAATATAATTTACATAAGAACACTTTCCACACTCGGCCGCCTTTCCCAATTCTCCCCGATCTCCCTAACTTCTCCCTAACTCGTCTTTCCTTAATCCTATGATGGGCCCATGGTCTTCTTTCAGCCCGCTCCCCCTTTTCCTAATTACGGGCTTCCTTCCTCCTTATCACTCCTCCCATTGCCTTTTATTTCATTAAGTGGGCCTTCCTTATTATGCTATTTTTAGCCCCAACAGTTTGCCCTAAATTTCTTGTGAAGTACGCTTTAAGGTGTCGAGTAAGAAATTTACGTAATCGAATGCCAAAACCCTAAGCCGTCTTTTACACTCTTTTTCATGCAATCCATCACGTCAGCCGCCCTATTCCTCTTTTCTCGCACCCTTTCCCTCTCTCTTCTTTATAACCCCAACCTCCACCTTTCACTTTCATTAACTCCAAATCATTTCAAAAAATCTCCTTCTCTCTAAACCCTCGACTTCCCTTCTGTTTCATCTTGACGGCTTCACTGTTCCACTCCCCTCCGTCTCTTTCACCAGGTATTCTTCCCCTTTTCTCCTTTAATTTCCATTTTCTTTTTTCCACCATGGGTAAAACTCGATCAACCTCCGCACCCGGTGACCGCAACCTTGACCCAACTTTTCCTTCTCGGGGACTTTTTAAGTATCCCCACGACTGCGACTCTGTTGTGACTGCTGCTGACATTCCCACGATCAAGGGTTTGCTTGGTCTTGGTCACGGGGTGGATATTGCCATCCCTGAACCGGGTCAGAAAGCCGACGCCTTCGTCCCGGATGGGTCTGCTTTTATTTGTATCCGTTTAAATATGGCCTTCGTTTTCCTTTTCCCAAACTCATCCAAGACTTCATCTTTACCAATAACTTCGCCATGGCACAAATTTCTGCTGCCATCTGGAGGGTTGTTCTTTACTCCCTAGCCGCCGGTCAGAACACTGGTAAACCTATCACTCTGGGCGATCTAGCCCTTATGTACAACATCAGATCCCTTGGAAGGGGTCAATTCTCATTCCGGGGCCGTGAAGAGGCTCCCTTCAGACACGTGTCCAAATCCAGTGATGAGAAATGGTTTGAGGACTTCTTCTTTGTGAGGAAGGACTCCATCCAGCCTCCTGCCGATTACATCTTCGAGAAATGGGTTATAACTTCGAGTAAGTAGCCTTCCTGTCACCTGATTTATTTTATCTCGCTCCTTACTAGCTTACTCCATCGCCTTCCTGCAGGCCCCTGTGACCTGACTCTCATTGGTGCCAAGATCCCTGCCTGCAGCAAATTGTTCAGTATCTCTGAATCTGAGAGAAAGTTCCCAGACCTGCTCCCTGGTTTTTCACCTGCTTCCTCCTCCAACCCTCCTCAGTCGGCTCATAGTATGTCTTCTGGTAAGACTTCCACAACCGTTTCAATTTGCTTGATGTTCATCCTGATGTTTTAAGTATCCTGACGTCTGAGACCACATCTGATTGCAGGTTCAAAAATTTATGCTTTAGAAATCATCCTCCAAAGCGCCAAAAGGAAGAGACCTTCTGCCAGCCCTGACGTGGCCTCTGCCTCCAAGAGGAGTGCTCCTGTTGCTTCCTTCCAGACTCCTCCTACGTTTTCCAGTTCTGCTGCACCCGAGCCCTTAGAGGTTGACTCGTTGTCTCGTCATCTGTCTACTCCTCTTGTCAGTCCTCGTGCTTCATCTAGCGGAGGCATTACTGCTTATTTCCCAGAAAGTTTTGGGAATATGGACAAGGTGCCATACTGGCCGGAGATCGACCAGCTGCTCTTCCTGAAGGAAATGTAGATTCATATACAAACTTAACATACTCATATATGTCTAAATAATTTGTCATAAAATTAAAACGGATTTTATGCATGCAAACAAAAATAACAAAGAGAAGAAATCATGTTCTTACAATGGGTATTTCGGTTTTATAGGGCACAAAAGAAATCTCCTTTTCTTTTGTTCTTGAGCTTTCCTTATGGATGAACAAGATCTAAGTATAAGATCTCTCCCTAAGCATTATACCCAAGACTTTCTCTTAATCTAATTAATATTATTTGATCTAGTATAATATTAATCTTATGAAAAATTGAACCAAAATGTTTGGTTTTTTACTCTCTAAAACCGGTTAGAGGAGAGGGATTTTTAGAGGTTTTTATCTTTCTAAAATATTTTGAAGTAAGAATGAATGAAACTCTACCATCTTGCATGTAGTGTATCTCCAAAAATAAAAGACAAAACTCTTTCTCTTTTTCTTTTGGTGAACCGTGAAAGAGGAGAGGAGAGGGGAAGAGAAAGACCCAATGCATGCATTAGTTTGCCTTCACAAGGTGAATAGGGTTGCATGCCTACTCTCCTATTTTAATCATTATGTTTACCACTAATTGCAAACACAATATTAATCCTAATCCTCTTCCAAATTTTCGGCACATCTATAATATGGATCCCATATTATTTTTGTCAATTGTCAATATGTCGCATGTCATATGTGACATAAATTTGATATGTATTTTTAACATATTAAAAATCAACGTATTAATAAAAATACGTCACATACAAAATCGACTTAGTAATTTCATAATTACTTGTGCCAAAATATTTTACCATTTATAAATCACAACGGATTGTATTTATAATAATTCATTCAAATTTAATTGTTACATTAAACAATTTATTTCATCCGAGTAATTATACACTTTAATTACTCAGACCGTATCTTATTTAATCACATTTCAATATGATACGTAAATTTTACTTCCAAAATCATCCGTCAATTTTCAAGTAATTTAATTAACTCGTAACATTATACGATTAATTAAATAATCAATTAAGAGTATTGCCCTTTAGGTATGACCTAGGGGGTCAACTGATCACCACCGTCACACGACAGTAATGTCAAACTCTAGTCAGCCAATCATTACCGATATATGTTGACCGAGTTGACAGAGAACAATATTACTTCCCAATTGTATTCTTAAAATGAGATTTAATAATGATGTTTAAATCATGTGATCGCACTATTGTTGAGGACACATTTCCCAACAATCTCCCACTTGTCCTCGACAAGTGTGCGTCACCAATTCTCTTGTCCTATTACTATCTCCCACTCAATGCAAGGTGTCTTTCGGTCGTACTTGCAAGTGATCATATCAAGAATGGTTTCCTCGATCTGGAGAATAACTGATTGACCGGATTTATCCACTCGGGATACCTTCCGAGCGTGGCCACGCATTTCCAATTCATTACTCCTCGAGTGGCCCCGAGATATTGTTTTAACCCTGACAAGGGGTGGACAATTCCTATCGCACTCATTCCCTTCGACTAGCCACAACCATCATAACCCAAAATATGCCCATTTGACCCCATTTACGAAGGTCGTAGTAACACAAATCAAAGTTAATCTGAAATCGTGCCATCTTAGGTGAATAGTCTTTAGTCAAAAGAATCGACTCATTAGAATACTATAGCAGCTCTCGCCACGACCAGGCTATATAAATTTGCCAGAACTCTATAAGCGGTCATAAGGCCCGACAAGGTGTTCCTAACATCTGCCTATGTGATCGACTAGTCATCTCACATGACTGTATGGCACTTGAACTTGCCATCAATCGCATCACACTCTAGTCACTTCGAGACGTCACCTCATACAAGTGACTATGGGCGAATACTATGTTAATCCGTGTTCACTTTAACGTGGTTCAATTGTCTCTACAACCCGTTTGGATGTAACAAAGTATAATAAAAGAGTTTTTAAAGTAAAACTCGAACGACAAATGCGATTATCACATATGAATAGTCAATGCCTGATTACTATTTCATGTTCTATAATCTAATTTGGTCTTGTACGTAGTTGTTCATTTCAATTCAATTGAAATGACATGACTCATCATGTTTAGCCTTTGAGAAGGCTTTGGTTAGTAGGTTTCATCAATTTCTTGTACCTTACTCAACCTTACTACATACTCGTTTTCCTTTGTAATGTATACACTTGCATTACAAAACTTTCTGAGTACGTGTCAAGATCCAATCAAGACATGGGTCCTCTAGCCTAAGAATAGCTCCCACTGTTTTCACAGTGTGCGAGACTCATCCTCTTGCACATCTCATGATCGCAAGTGTACTCAATTTCCGTTAAAAATATCTCTCATTGTTCTTTATTGCCTAGAACGATTCTAGAAAATCTATTTCTTAAATATCATAACCACAATGGTATCTTAACCATCCTTATGTGTTTTGATTATGGTTTTGTCGGAAACCATGCGCAACCTCAATTGTCAATTGTCACTTGTGTAACACCCTTACACAAAATTGCATCATAAACACTTTGCTTTACTTCCTTAATGCTTCTGCATGCACTTAAGGGTATTCTTTATGGCGTACTTGGCAAAGATTACTTAAATTCGATTTTGAAAACAATTCATCATACTCAAAGTATATGAAGTGTTATACACCATTACTCATTTAATTGATCCGGCAGCGGAAGCAAATGGAATCAATCAAATATGTTCAATTAATTGAACTAGTCATGAATCTTATCAACATAAGACTTCTTTACGACGCTAATATCATATGGATTTATCTTCATAAATCCGGATATTCAAGATGTATTATAATACTCCAAAAGTCTTAAATCATTCTCAATGATCAATATGTCATCCACATATCGGACTAATTAAAACTTCCGTAACTCCCACTAAAATCCATGTATAAACACAACTTCTCGACTTATCGAGAAACGTTTTATAATATGATTAAATCATTGATTCCAACTCATTGATGTCCTACTTAAGATTCTCTCTTAAGTTTCACATTATCTTAGGATTGCAAGAATCTACAAAACTCATGACATGTATTGAATACATTCCTTCTTTTGAAGAAGCGGGTTTTAGATTCACTTGCTACGTATTTCATAACCTCATAATGAAACACAATCCTTAAGAGGATCCAAATAGACTTAAGCATTTCAATTGGTGCAAAACCCTTTGCAACCAATCTTGCTTTGAAATATCTCTTTATTAGTGCAAAACCCTTTGTCACTAATCAAGCCCTTTGGTTTCGGATTTTCATGGCTCTAAGCCTTGTATTGAGTTGTGACTTAAACACTCTTATGTAAGTCATATGTTCATTACTTTCTAGAAGTAATCAACTTGAATCAAACAATTTCTTTTGTAAGTTATAAGCTCTTTACTTTCTTAAAAGTAGCATGAATTCATCATTTTTAACAAGTGACGAATTTAACCTCCTAGGTTATAAAGAAACAACATCTTACACAAAACGTCTCATGTAGCCAAGAAAGACCAGTTTCTTGCGACATAACATCCTTTGTGGCTCTTGAATAATTTCTCCCACTCTGTCTTCTAGAAATAAACTTGTATTTTAGTAAGACAGTTTCACGCAAACAAACTCGTCGTACTCGTGATAATTGCAAGGGAAAAATGAGCATTTGTTTCTTGTGAAAACTTACAAATATGGTACATTACCATTTCATATCTCATATGATTTAGTGGAAAATAATTTAGACAAAATGATAAATTCCCCAAAAGGATCAAGTGACTCAAAGTTACTTGATTGAAGTCCAAACCATATCGAATAGCGTTTGAATTCATATTCAACCACACATTATTCAATAATGCGTGTTAAGAGAGATTAACTTGTGATACTATATCACATTTCCTTTGGCTTATATCAAAGTCTTCACTTTGATAACCCCATCACGACTTAAATCGTGATTCCTTGAATTCTTTGAAATTCTTCAAAGATTTCTCTATTTACCTTATTAAGTGAACACATTAGCGTCAACCTAAATCGTTGGTAAAAGAAAATGATCAACCTATTTTGGATCAATGATTTAAAACCTCGATCTCCTTTTCAACCAAAAGGCACGAGACATCTTGCTTTGAATACAAGATACGCATATACCATTAACAATCTAATGGTTTCAAGAGTACTCGATAACTCTTTGCGTTCATCATTCCAAAATTTAAGGTTTAATCTTGGGTTACCAATTTGAATCTTACATCATCTACATGATATATCATTCTAGTTTGGTTTAGAATATAATCACCTTGATAATGGGCTAGCCATTCATCAAATCGTGGTGAATAGGGTCACAAAAGTGAAAAACCTCTTTTGTCTCTTAACAATTTTATATTCTTATTTAGAGTTTATGCACTTAATAGTCACAATTAAGTACCACTTTAAATCCAAAAACTAGATTGAGTACACAATTACTCTATCTCTCGATATTATTGTTGCTAGTCGTCATATTCTAATCATCCTATGTATCAAGTACAATGATGAAAACCTCCATTGGTTTCTAATATTGACGAAGTAGTACTAGCAAAATTTTATGTTTAATCAAATAAACAATTTAAAGAAGAAGGTCCCATTAGATGTCCCACAACTAACTTGATAATTCTTCAAAAATTTGGGGTAGTTTCCATTTCGGTGTCCAACATTTAAGATAATGGAAACTTTATCGGTCGGGATTGATAGGTTTAGTATCGTCATTCCTCAATGACTTTACTTTTAACATTACCTTGTATCAATTCCATTATAATCCTTACTTCTTGAACCTCGTCCTCATCTTAACGGTTTAAGAGAATGCTCCCACTTAATTCAATGAGTCTTTGCTTTGAGAAGCAAAATTGAATTCATGAAGATTCACTCTTCATTTGTTCGTTTTAGTCTTAAAACTTTCATTGAAGTGGTTGCGTTATTTTGGTCAATTACGAATTCTTGACAAAACTAATTACCAAAACAATTTATCGCTTCAAGGTACTTAATTCATTTAAGTACATGAAAAATAATCCATTGTAAGTAGATGTGTTAGTCAAGTATCAAAAACCTGTTTGATAATGAACAACTTTTAATCTATACTCTTTACAAGAGATCCTTAACAATGGTTCATTTGAGGTTTTAGAAGAAAATTCAAATTTTGTCTTTAGTTACGATGTTTTAATGGAGATTTGTATCAAAATCGAAATGATATCGTATATGAATTGTGGTAAAGAAATAGAACAATAATAACGGAATAGCGGAAAACTTAACATTTATCGTTTTATTAATACTTGTAAACAAGTATAGCATTTACATAGTGACCTCTACCCAACTATGATAAATGATTCCAAGATCCAAATTCATATTAACTTGGGCACGGTGGGGCCGATACATCCCTTATCAATATAACTCGGTGGATTAACTCTTTAATCGATTCTACTTTTAGAACTCTTGGTCGATAAAATTACATTAACATTTATCTTTAGCCCAAAACACATCGACAAGGGCACGGTGGGGCCGATACATCCCTTATCAAATACTTTTGTTGAGTTCAATCCAAATTTCGAATAAATGTGTCCATGATCCAAACCCACATTAACTTGGGCACGGTGGGGCCGATACATCCCTCATCAACATGAATTCGGTGGATTAACATTCATCACCCACTTCCCCTACGTAACAAGGTTTGTACCCCGGTGTGGCCGAGTGCACTCCCTCACGAAATAGGTTTTCATGGTTTCTACTATTTGGTAAGGCTATGTCTCAATTGATTGTTTTAGCGAGAGGTCATGTCAATTTATTATCTATCACGTTTTAAGTGAACTAAAGCGGTGAACTACGATAATTCAAATTGACACGGTCGATAAACTCGATAAAAAGACAATGCATGTTTTAGTTATGGCGATTTAGCAATGCATGTGACATAAAATAAAATGCAAGCAAAAAGATAAATAAATCCTAGTATGGCCTTTCCTAAAATAGAAAAACTCTTAATCTATTACAAATTCGGAAACCAACTCCATTGGTCCCTTGAACTTCGGTTGTGGCACGCATCTCGAGGTAACACCGTCTTTATGTATCGCCATTCTTGAAGTAATCCGTCTTTTGGAACTCCGGAATGAATAAAATTACATAATAAATTACATAATTTCCTATTATACATTTGTAACTAAAATAAAATAAATCTATTAAATTACAAAACGGTGATACGAGATCACAATAAAAAATACAACCGAATCGATATTCCCATACATTTCGGGAAATATCAATTAAAATCTAAGGCCATACTAAGTAAAATTACATAATTCAAAATTACATAAATTAAAATTATGACAATCATAAAGAAAATGCAGCATTATAATATGTATGAACATGCTCAATTTTTATGCTAAATCGCCTTTAATAGCCAATATCATATATTACTCGGTTTTTACGGATTTGCGTGATTTCAACATTTTATAATCACAAAAATACATAAACTCATATTTATGCATAAGTTAATTACCCTAACCTCTTAGGACTCAAAATTTAGTCTTCACTAATAATTTGACCATAATTAACCCTTATTTTATAAAATTGTTCATAAATGGACCAAAAATTACAAAAATAAGCCATATACTTCAAATAAATCACTAAATTTCAAATAAATTCAAAATTCAAAATTTAAATTCATGAACATTCTGGAAAAATTCCATGACACTCATAATGTTCAAAATCTTAGGTTAAAAATTTCGAAAATTTTCCGGAAAAACAATGTTGCGGTTTATCGATATTTAATAAAAAAAATAATCATAAAAACATGGAAAAATTATTTTCATTAACTTTTCAATTTTAGATCTGAAAAATATAATAAAATGCAACATTAGACGTTTTTCCTAAGTCATAGATTATGTTTTATTAATTTTCAACTAATAATGTCACTATTTATGCTATTTTTCTTCAAAAATTCATAAATCATGCTAAAAGACTTCTTTATAGCCAATTATTTTACACACATCTTGTAAAATTGCATGTGACAACATATTAATTTTCTATGACCAGATTCGAAATTTAACTCATATTAACCTATTTTTCTCTTAAATCCGTATTTAATAATGAAAAATTCATTTTTCGAGCATAACAAGTCCAAAAATTATGAAAATTTGCAGGTTATCTCAAAATAATATATGTAACAACATATCCAAAAACCAAGTGAAAATTCGAAGTATAACTAATTTTAGACCAAAAATGACATTTTTACTCATAAAATCACATTTAAATGCCATTATTGTAAATTATGAACAATAAAAATCCGAAAAATTAACCAAAATATCCTAAAACACTTTAGGACCAGAAATATTAACATGCATGTAATAATTTCGTGATATATCATAATAACACAAATTTTACAAGTTTTATTTGTTATTCATATAACTCGGAAAAACTTTTAACCAATTTGCATGCAAACAACCGTGGCTCTTGATACCGATTGAAGGAAATGTAGATTCATATACAAACTTAACATACTCATATATGTCTAAATAATTTGTCATAAAATTAAAACGGATTTTATGCATGCAAACAAAAATAACAAAGAGAAGAAATCATGTTCTTACAATGGGTATTTCGGTTTTATAGGGCACAAAAGAAATCTCCTTTTCTTTTGTTCTTGAGCTTTCCTTATGGATGAACAAGATCTAAGTATAAGATCTCTCCCTAAGCATTATACCCAAGACTTTCTCTTAATCTAATTAATATTATTTGATCTAGTATAATATTAATCTTATGAAAAATTGAACCAAAATGTTTGGTTTTTTACTCTCTAAAACCGGTTAGAGGAGAGGGATTTTTAGAGGTTTTTATCTTTCTAAAATATTTTGAAGTAAGAATGAATGAAACTCTACCATCTTGCATGTAGTGTATCTCCAAAAATAAAAGACAAAACTCTTTCTCTTTTTCTTTTGGTGAACCGTGAAAGAGGAGAGGAGAGGGGAAGAGAAAGACCCAATGCATGCATTAGTTTGCCTTCACAAGGTGAATAGGGTTGCATGCCTACTCTCCTATTTTAATCATTATGTTTACCACTAATTGCAAACACAATATTAATCCTAATCCTCTTCCAAATTTTCGGCACATCTATAATATGGATCCCATATTATTTTTGTCAATTGTCAATATGTCACATGTCATATGTGACATAAATTTGATATGTATTTTTAACATATTAAAAATCAACGTATTAATAAAAATACGTCACATACAAAATCGACTTAGTAATTTCATAATTACTTGTGCCAAAATATTTTACCATTTATAAATCACAACGGATTGTATTTATAATAATTCATTCAAATTTAATTGTTACATTAAACAATTTATTTCATCCGAGTAATTATACACTTTAATTACTCAGACCGTATCTTATTTAATCACATTTCAATATGATACGTAAATTTTACTTCCAAAATCATCCGTCAATTTTCAAGTAATTTAATTAACTCGTAACATTATACGATTAATTAAATAATCAATTAAGAGTATTGCCCTTTAGGTATGACCTAGGGGTCAATCGATCACCACCGTCACACGACAAGTAATGTCAAACTCTAGTTAGCCAATCATTACCGATATATGTTGACCAGTTGACAGTAACAATATTACTTCCCAATTGTATTCTTAAAATGAGATTTAATAATGATGTTTAAATCATGTGATCGCACTATTGTTGAGGACACATTTCCCAACACTTCCCTCCTCTGAAGGAGAAATTCTCAGAGTTCTCCCCAGAGGAGATGGCTGAGAACGACGTGCACAACGCCTTCATGGTAAATGCTCTTCATCTTCTACCTGTTTATTTGATTTTGTTAAGATTTCTCTTGCTGACTTCTGAATTTCTTGCCCCAGACCCTCCAGTCTACACTCTATACTAGGAAGACAATCAACATAGTGCAGACCACCGGCCGTGCTACCAACGTCAAAAACCAGGAGCTGAAAGGGACTATTGCCGATTTGGCGCAGCAGCGGGCTGATCTGAAGGAGCGTGTGGTGGAGCTGAAGACTGAGCTCGCTGTCACCAAGAAGAAACTGAAGGAGGGGGCTGATCAGCAGGCTCGCACTCAAGCGGTGTGCAACACTTTCTTTGACTCCCTCAAGCGCTCCGATGAGAAGATCAGTGAGCTGATCTCCCTGGCCACCAATGTTGTTGCCTATGCTACCTGGCGGGGAAAAATCAGCGGGATGTGTGCTACTCTTGAGGAGGCTCCCACCCAGCAAGCTATAGAGGAGGAGGAGACGCAGCTGGAGATGCTCTACCCCACCAAACCTGATCTGAGTGCGCTGATGCCTGAAGTTGGGGAGGTGAATTCTTTTGCATTGCCTGAGCAAGCAGCTGGGGGTGACGCTAGAATGTCCCAGGATGCTGCTGATGGAGCTCAGGAAGCTATGGCAGCTGAGGATGTGCAAGCTGGTGCGGTACCTGAAATGGGAGGTCAGTAGGCAGAGGAGATGCCAGAGGTGGAAGTCATTAATGTGACCGATAATTAAGTTGTTTTTTTTATCAATGAATGTTTTGGCGGTCTGGCCTAGAGGTGGCACACTTGTAAGTTTTAAACTTTTTCTGGCTGTTCCGCCAAGGTGGCGGTTAAAACTCAGGGGCCATATTTTGGCCGTATTTTGAAATATCCTTGTCGCGGTTTTGGCAAGGTTTAATTTATATCTTGTGCTTGTTTCTTAGATTCCCTTAGTTTAGGAAGTTGTCGTGTCAGCCTGCTTGGCTGATTTAGGTGAGTCCTGTCATCCTGAAAAGGCTGACGTTCTAACTCAGCTAGCTGCCGTGTCAGCCAGATGGCTGATTTAGGCATATGCCGCAATGTAAGGAGGAGTGGTCGTGTCAACCTAAGAGGCTGATTTAGACCAGCCTGGTCAGCCTGAAGAGGTTGATCCAGACTAAGCTAGCTGTCGTGTCAGCCTGATGGCTGATTTAGGCGTATGCCGCAGTTTTGGACTACTTAAGCTTGTTCATGACGCAAAGTGTGTTCATCACGTTTAAAGCCAACAGGGGCGTAATTTAGGCAAGTGTATCATCATTCTAGGACCAATGAGACGCTGCAGGATTCTGGTAGCGCAGATATCCTTACGTTCCATGTTCGTGTGCATGCATGCTGGGGCGCTGATTAATTGTGATTAGTGCGAGCTACGTCCAGGGGGTCGTATCAGGGGTAGCTGGGTAAGCGTGTTTAGCTTTCAACCAGGCTCCCTTTCGTATTTTCCACAGTCCGCCTGGTGAGGGTGCTCCTTGTGGAGAAAATAGGTTTGGCATATTGGAGTGCCATGTGCCTTGTCACCCCGCGTTGGGAGTTGACAGTCCTTCTAGATATCCTTTCAAAGTACCATAGACACCAGAATTCAGAGTGATGTACCTAGAGGAGCCTGAAAATAGGAAAATCTATTAAAATGATGTGAAATACCTATCGCCATCTCATGGGGTACCAGAGCAATTATGGTCCCAGGACGCTGCCAGACCACACAATCTAATAGTAGTTTAATGTTTTAAAAAGAGGTAGAGACACCAGAAATAAAAGTGAAATTGGCAGTATGCCTACTACCGGAATTTTATTTTAACTTTAAAAATGATTTGGCTTTTGATAGTACATCATTCTAAAAGCTTAAAGTCTACTTATTATTAAATGTAATATCTCTTCAAGTGAAGTATGTTCCATGGGCGTTGTATGATTTGACCGTCCATAGTCATCAGTCTGTATGCACCATGGCCAACAACTCCTTCTACCTGGTATGGTCCTTCCCATTTATAGGCGAATTTGCCTGGTTTTCGATTCTTCGTGTTTTGAAACACCTCTCGGAGAACCAGGTCTCCTACCTCCAGGAGCCTGACTTTTACATTCTTGTTATAACTCCTGGTCACTGACTGTTTGTAGGCAGCCAGACGGATTTTTGCGCTTGCTCGCAGCTCATCAATTGTGTCCAGGCTTCTGATCATCTCTACATTGTTCCGTTCCCCTGTCATATTTTCATACCTGTGAGTGGGAATTAGAACTTCTGACGGAATGACTGCTTCCGCGCCAAACACCAGGCTGAAGGGTGTTTGACCTGTTGCTATCTTTGGTGTCGTTCTGTCCGACCATAACACTAGTGGCAATTCATCTGCCCACTTTCCTCCTAACTTCTGTAACCTCCTTCTCAGATTGTCCATGATGATTTTGTTGCTGGATTCAGCTTGCCCGTTGGACTTCGGGGTCCTGGGTGCTGACTTTTTTAGGGTAATATTCCACCTGGCACAGTATCCCGCGGTGTCGTTGGAGATGAATTGTGAGCCATTGTCATATATGATTTCTGATAGGATGCCAAACCTGCAAATGATGTTCCGTTTTATAAACGAAATGACCTGTTTATCTTTTACTTCTGTGAATGCTTCTTCCTCTATCCACTTGGAGAAGTAATCTGTCATTGCCAGCATCCAGGTTCTGTTTCCTATGGCTCGTGGCAGAGGTACTATTATGTCCATGCCCTATGCCATGAATGGCTAGGGAGAAATGATAGGGTGCAAGGGTTCTTCTGGCTGATGGATCATTGGTGATGAGCGCTGGCAGGCGTCACATTTGCGTGCGTACTCTACTGCATCTGCCTTCATTGTAGGCCAGTAGTATCCCTGTTTGAGGGCTTTATTTGCCAGACTCCTGCCCCCTGCATGGTTTCCACTTTCACCACTGTGGAGAGCATGCAACACAGTTTGTGCTTCTTTCTTTTCCAGGCACCATAAGTAGGGGCCTGCTAGTGATTTTCTGATTAATATATCATCAATGAGTATGAACCTGGAGGCCTTCACTATGAAAGCTCTCACTTCTTTCTTGTCGTCTGGCAGCTTGTTATGACGCATCCAGTCTAGGTAAGGTGTATGCCAATCCCAGTCATCTGCCTGCTCAGATGTTTGGTCAGGTGACTGTGAGTTCTCACCTTCCTCTGTAACTGCCTGGCCTCCTTCTCCGTTATGTGAATCCTTCAGTTCTTCTTTGTCTATTTCATCTGCCTTCTGGATGGAAGGCTACAGCATGTGTGCTATTAGAATGTTGGATAGTTCTGTTGGTTTGAATGTTGCCCCCAGAGTTGCTAAGGCATCTGCTTCCACGTTCTGATCCCTGGGGATCTGTTTAAGCTTGCAAGTTTTGAATTTCTGTTTTAACTCTTTTGTTGCTTTTAAGTATGCAATCATCTTCGAATCTCTGGCTATAAACTCATCATTTACGTGGTTGACTATTAGCAAAGAGTCACTGGATATGCGCAGGTGCCTGACCCCTAACTCCAGAGCTAGCTTCATTCCCAATATCAAGACCTCGTATTCTGTTTCATTGTTGGTTGCCTTGAATTCACATCTTACTGCTTGCGCTATCATGTCTCCATGTGGTGATCGCAGGATTAATCCCACACCTGCCCCCCTTTGGTTGGAGGCTCCCTCAATATGCATCCGCCAGACCTCTGTCTCCTTGCTTCGCTCTAAGGTGAGGATCTCGCATCCGCGGATTCTCGGATGGTTGGGTGAAGTCCGACAGAAGTCGGCCGGTGCTTGCGATTTGATTGTTGTTCGGGGTCATATCGGATATCGTACACCGAGGTGTACAGACCATTTTGACATTCTGCCTGATAGTTCAGGCTTCCTCGTGATAGATTTTAGCGGGTAGTTGGTCACGACATGGATGATGTGGGACTCAAAATAGGGGCGCAGTTTGCGAGATGCTACTACCAATGCTAGTACTACCTTTTGAAGAGATGTGTACCTTGTCTCTACCGACAGCAGAGACTTGCTTACGTAGTATACTGGCTTCTGCTCCTTTTCTTGCTCTCTGACCAGGACAGCACTCACTGCCACCTCTGTGACGGCCAAGTATAGGAATAGTGGTTCTCTTGGCTTCGGCTTCGACAGCAGCGACGGGCTGCTGAGGTAGTGTTTCAGTTCTCTGAAGGTTTGCTCGTGATCCGAGGTCCATTTAAACTTCTGGCTTTTCCTTAGTACGTCGTAAAACAGCCTGCATTTATCTGAAGATCTTGAAATGAACCTGTTCAGGGCTGCTACCTTTCTAACTAGTCTTTGAACATCTTTAGGCTTCTCAGGTGACTCTAGTTGTAGGACAGCTTTGATCTGCTCAATGCTGGCCTCTATCCCTCTTTGAGTTACAAGCCTAAGATTTTTCCAGAAGATACTCTGAAGGTGCATTTAGATGGATTTAGCTTCATTTTGTATTCCCTGAGGGTGTTGAATGTTTCAGCCAGGTGTCGCATGTGATCTTTGGCTTTTTTCTGATTCCACCACCACGTCATCAATATATACCTCCATAGTTCTTCCTATCTGATCTTTGAACATGCGGTTAACCAGCCTTTGATACGTGGAGCCTGCGTTCTTTAGGCCGAATGGCATGACGTTATAGCAATATATTCCTCTTTCGGACATGAATGTCGTCTTCTCTTGATCTGCAGGATCCATCTTAATCTGATTGTATCCACTCCATGCGTCCAGAAATGTCAACATCTCATGTCCAGCTGTTGCGTCCACTATTGCATCAATATGAGGCAGCGGGAATGGATCTTTAGGGCATGCTTTGTTGAGGTCGGTGAAGTCCACACATACTCTCCACTTTCCATTCTTCTTAGGCACCACCACTACGTTAGACAGCCATTCTGGATATTTTACATCTCTTATTTTCTTTGCTGCTAGCAGGCTATCTACCTCTTGGTTGATCACTTTGTTTCTTTCCGCTGCAAACTTTCTTCTTCTCTGCTGGATGGGTTTACACTTTGGGTCCACACTAAGCTTATGCGTTATGATGGACAGATCTATTCCTATCATGTCATCGTGTGACCATGCAAAACAATCCATGTTATCCTGTAGGAACTTGATTGTTCTTTGTCTCAAGCTTCTGTGCATCCTGCTCCAATGAGCATAGTTCTTTCGGGTGCGGCTTGTCTGGTTGATTTGATCCGGCTCTTCTACTGGGGGTTCGATGTATTCGTCCTGGACAGGCTGTTTCTGTAATTGCTATGCGGGAGGGCTGGCAGTGCACTTAAGTGCCTTCTTATACCAGCCTCTAGCTTCCTCCTGATCTCCTCTTATTGTTTCTACTCCCTATGGTGTGGGGAACTTTATGCACTTGTGATATGTTGAGGGGACCGCCTTCATCTGGTGTAGCCATGGTCTTCCCAAGATGACATTGTAGGTGGAGGGGCCGTCTATAACCAAGTACCTGATTTGCTTGTTGACTCCTCCCACATAGGTTGGGATGACTATCTCGCCTAATGAGCTGGTTGTTTCCCCACTGAAACCTACTAGCGGAATAGTCTTCTTCTGCAAATCCTTCTCGCTGAATCCCATGTTTTCTATGGTTTTCAGCATGATTAGGTTGACCGAGCTTCCTGTACCTACCAAGACCTTCCTGACTGTGCAATTGGCCATCGATAAGGTGATAATAAGTGCGTCATGATGTTCTCGTTCGTCGTATGTATCTCCTTCATCATAGCTGACTGCTGGCAGGTCGCTGTGAGAAAAACTGCAAGAATTGGCTGGCCTGTCTCCTTTGGTCTCGGTGGCACGTCTCTTGGCTGTTGAGTATGTCAGCCCGCTTAAGTCTGAGCCGCCTGTTATCACGTTTATGATTTTTGTGCATGTGGGTGGGTTTGCCGGCTTGGCGGAGCCTACCTTATCTTGCTGCTTGCCCTCACATGGTAATAGGTGGCTCAGCTTTCCTTGCTCATACAGGCGCTTGATCTCTCTTCGTAATGTGTAGCAATCCTCAGTGTTGTGCCCAATATCACGGTGGAACTCACACTTCTTCTTGCCATCCTTTCTCCATGCTTGCTCTCCCACTTGTGGGTTGGGCCACCTGACTCCATCTCCTATCTCCCTGAGGGCCTTCAAGATTCCTCCTATACCTGTAGTGAATCCATATTCTGCCAGAGTGGGGAGTTGATGATTTTCCTCGATTCTGTTGACTCCCCTTCCATATGGCTTGTACCTCTCATCCTTCTTGCTGGTGGTTTGCTTTCATCCCGATTTCTCCATGGCTGAGGTACTAGAAATACTTGGTGTGCTTAGTAAGCTGGCTCTGGCTAGGATATCTTCCTCCAATCTGATTGCGGCAGGTGCCTTCTCCTGCACTGCCTCGAAACTATGGTAGGGATGCATAGTTAGCTGCTTGTATAGGTCGGAGACGTGGTGAAGGCCTCTTCTGAACGCTTCTACTGCTGTTGAGACATCGCACTCCTGTACTGCTACCTTCTCGTTGTTGAATCTAGTATTGTATTCTCCAATAGTCTCTCCTACCCCTTGGATGATCCTGTATAGGTCTCCTGCGTGTTTCTGTGGTTTTCTGCTGCTTGAGAACTGTTGAGTAAATGCGTTCACCAATTCAGCAAATGTAGATATTGACCTGTTGGGCAGGCTCACAAACCATCAAAGTGTCGGTCCTGTTAGGGTGGACCCAAACCCTTTGCACATGCAAGCCTCCTTGACTTGCCCTACAATTACATTCTTGTCATCATCTTCGCATCTTGGCTTATATGATCAAAGGGATCTGCTGTGCCATCGAAGAGGGGCATATTTGGATTTGTGAATCCCTTTGGCATGGCTGTGATGGATATGGTGTCCACGAATGATGAGTTGGCATAGCTGTCTAGTCCTGCTTTCTCCAGTGGGGGTGGCAACCTTGGGACCCTGCTCAGTATATCTTTCAACTCAAATCTTGCTAATTTGTTATCTTTGCTGAATATGGGGTCCTTTGTCGGCGCCTCTTTGGTTCAATATAGTGCCTCCTGATCTGAGTTCTTGAAGGTTCTGATGTGTTCCAGCTGCTAGAGGAGTTGTTGTAATGACTGTCCCCTGCTGCCAGTCCATTTGTTGGTTTGATTCGGATCCTACTCAAGGTGTCTAATCGATGGTGGCGGGGCTGCTGACGGGGATGCCACCTGCTCGTGCTTCCACACAGCTAGCCGTAGGCCAGTTACCCGGCGCGAGGTATCCCAGCCCTTGTGGGATTATTCTGCCATCTGATGGTATTGTGGACAGATCCAATCTGGTTATCAGTTCAGCCGGTATCTGTCGAAGTGGATTCTGCTGCCTGACGCCTCCTGCGTCAGATCTACTAGTGGAGACCTTCATATGTCTTCCTGCTCGCCGGGTGGCGGATGATTTGTTTCGGGATGTCTATCGTGCCCCGAGCTCTCTGTCCCTCTTTCTTGCTTGACTTGACTTTCTTCTTGGTCTTCTCTCATGTTTTCCATGGCTTTCTGAAGACTTTCTACGCCTGTGAGTAAGATTTGTGTGGGACTAGGTGGCGGGGTGAGGCCTGAACTTGCTGCTCCCTTATCTGATCTGGCTTGGGCCGCGACAGCAGGAGTCCTAGGAGGTAAAGAGGTTTTTACTGTAGGTATGATTCTTGAAGTGTGTCCGGGAGCCTGTGTAGCCACTATTGATGTTGGGTTTTGAGTAGAGGGCGGTGATGGCGATGGCTGTCTGCTCCCTGACACGGCGTCCCATGCTTGCTTATCCATTGTGTATCTAGAGTATCAACGATTGACGACCACAAAGCCCCACGGTGGGCGCCAAACTGTTTAGGTATTTTTTACCAAGTTGATTGATTAGGGTCAATGCTGTCTTACTCGTTAGCTGCTCGTATGATTGTTCGTATGTTGATAAGTAAATAGAGAAATAAAGTACGTAATGTAAATTGACACGCAAGATTTGGTGACGCGGAAAACCCAATATGGGAACAACCGCGGGAGGGACGGTACCCTTCCAAATATCGCACTATACTTGAATAGGAGGATGATTACAGTTGAAGCGTAAAGCTAATCCTGCTGGCGCTAGGCGTCAGGCCTGCAAGATCTTGGAAGGATGTATATTAGAGTATAAGAATATGCTAATGCCGTAGTGTTAATGCGTGTGTGGATGCGTTGTTGAATGTCCTTCTTGATTTGCTCCCTTGGCTATTTATAGGGTGAGAACCCTAGATGTGTCCTACTTTGATTATGGAAAGGGAATATAATTTCCATAAGAACTATTTCCAAACTCGGCCGCCTTTCCCAATTCTCCTGCCACTGTTGGTCCTGGCCTGCTGCTGGAGGTATGAACCTTCACTCCGTATCATGAAAGATCATTTCCTTTTCTTATTGAATCACGAAAGATCGCCATTGATTTTCTTGTTCGCAGGCGTGGGTGTACTCCTACTTTACGGGTTTCGCGCCCAAGAGGACGGAGCCAGGGGAGAGAGCCTATCCCGTCGTGAGGGATTGGGTGATGTGTCGCGAGAAGAGTCAGCGTTCTTCTCACGACGTCTGTGGACGAGATGTGAACGCCCTGCAGCTGAGTGGCGTGAGTATCACTTTCCTTCATTTGCTTTCTCATTGCTTCCTTTTAGAACTGATCATAAGAATAACCCCTTGTTTGCTTATCTTAGCGGGTGTCGAGGCCTCGAGCGGACTACACTGGCGTCCCTCCTTTTGTGGCTGAGGTCCTTCGACCTAGGAGCTCGAGCCTTTTGCTGCTGAGGATGTCGATGGGTCCCGTGTGGTACTTGGGTGAGCGTTTGACACGCCAGTGCTCTCGAGACGCCTTCACGGTCCCCATCCACCCTTGGGACGATGTTTAGGGAGCCTTCTGATGCTGAGAGGGAGGCTGACTTGGCAGACATCAATGCTGACGCTCTCCTTCTTCCTAGCGAGGACTACTCGGCGTTCCTCTATCGGAGGTTGGCGTACTGGCCGGTCGTGGTAAGTACTTCATTTTTCTTTCGATTGGTTTGAAACCATGATAAATGATCATCGATTAATGGAAACTATTTGAATTTTGCACGAGGTTGAGGCGGCGGGCGTCGAGCACCCAGCGTACCCCGAGACCCTCAGCTATATTGACGCGGCGGGGATGACGACGATCTCCTAGCTTTGCGACTTTGGCGAGGCGGTGACAGATGCTGGCCTGGACGATTGGCAGCATTTGATTCGAAGGGTAAGTTCCCAAACTTAATTATCTTTTGTATAAGAATACATTTGTTTAACTTTTGTCAAGTCATTGGGAATCCCTGTTTATTGAAATGCAGGTAGCACCATCTCGGTTCGTGGCTTTGTGGAGGGTAGCCAACCGCCTACGGGCTACTGCCGTCGAGGCACTTGCTGGCGGTCGAGGACGTCAGGTATGAACCTTTCGTTTACTTCATTTTCTAACTTTCTTTGTGCTTGAAATGATTGACATGAGCCAATTCTTGTCATTTGCAGAGGGAGCGTGACTTGGAGCGAGAGCTAGCGCAGTCCCGAGAGGAGACAGCTCGCCTGCTAAGGGAGCTAGAGGTCCGCGATGCTGAGATTTCTGCTATCGAGGCGAGGGTTACCGAGTTGGGCGATGATCAGCAGTAGTTCGTTTGTTTTCCTGTTGTTTTTGTTGCTGGTTGTACTGCATATACTTTTGTACATTTTTAGGACCTTTATTTTGGACTTTCGGACTTTGTTTCGGGCATGAGCCCCCAGTTTGGTGTACATATATATTTTTGGTGGTATATATGACGGCCTGAGTGCCTTTGCTACTGGGTTGTCTTGTTTTTACCTGCAGGTTAGCTTTGAACAGGTTTGGTAGATGACGGTTTATGCCGTCATACTGCCGAAATTTACATAGAAATTGCACATAAAACACTTATTTGTACAGATGGCCTAAATTAATTGCAATAAATTTGCCGAACATGACCGGACGGTAGGAAGGGTTACCCCATAAAAAAAATGAAAATGAAAACATATAAGTTTGAAATGTGATATGAAACGGGAGTGAAATTATTCCCCAAAAAGAAAAAATTAAAAAAGAAATGGATAAATTTGAAAAAATAAATAATTAAATTGGTGAAATGATTCCCCAAAAAAGAAAATTAAAAAGAAATGGATAAGTGTGCTGAATTGACGAAAATGCGGATCTCGCCTCGAAATACGTGCCCGTGGAATTAGGAAACTCGAAATACGGTAATTGGGCGAAATTACCAAAAAATAATAACCCATACGAATAGGAAATTATGCTTTAAGGAATTAGGAAATATCCAACGCGGAAAATAACAGAAATACAATTGCGGAAGAGGCGCAGCATGAGCCGCGTCCCTTTGAAGAGCCGCAGCATGAGCTGCGTCCCTTGGAAGAGGCGCAGCAGGTGCTGCGCCCTTTCCCAGTGTGTCTGTCCTGACAGATTTTAGGAAACAGCTTTTAGTATAAATATAGACGTTGATGGAGGTTTTATTCACATAATTCTTCCGTCTTTCTTCCGTCTATTACATAAAAGCTCTCTCATTAATCGGACATCATGAAAGAATTTTCAAATGTGGAGAAACACGATATGGGTGCCTACAACTTTGGATCAATTTTGAGCTTGAAGCTAATCAAGGTCGTCAAACCGTTCTTGGATGCTTGTCTTGAGTATTGGGACCCGAACTTCTACGTGTTTGCCTTCCCTGGAGGTGATATCTGTCCGTTTCCTGAAGAAATTGCTGCAATTGGTGGTTGGGACCCAGAACATATGCCTGCTATTCCCTCTACTTCTCAAGGATATAAGAATAAGTTTAGGAATTTGCTTGGATTGACAAGAGCTGAGGTTGATCGTCTTGTGACCTCAAAAGGAGTCCGAATGCTTCATTTTATCGATTGATTCATAAATAGGGCAGACCCTTCTATCTCCTATGTGGCGAGGCGTAGGGCATTTGGGTTTTGACTATTGCATGGTTATCTCCTTAAAGGGCATGTTGACGAGGACATGAGAGGTGATCCTCGCTATTTGAGCCTAGTTGAGCAGATGGAGCTGCGCAGGAGTTTAACTTGCCTATGTTTAGGAGAGATCCTATTGGGGTTAGATAAAAGGAAAGCCAACCGCGACCTTCCTTATTTATGAAGTCCCATCATCTTGCAGGTAAAAGAATACAACTTTTTCTTCTTTTTATTCGTTTTTTTCTTTCGTTTTTTTTTTGTGTTTTTTTTGTGTGTTCGATACTAATACCTGCTTTGGTAGGTTTGGGTTATAGAGCGTCTTCGACTGATCGAGCACCCAGTTAATGTTCCTGCTTATCATCCTCGCTCAATTTCAATGACGACCAGGCTTTAAATGGTGGATTTTACTAGGGTTTGCAACTACTGGGAGATTAAGTTGAAAAACGAGGATGGACCCCTGATTAGATGGATTGTACCCTGGTGGCATCTTCCCCGAGAAGCTGATGAGGCAGGTTGGATTGAAGGAGACGATTCCGAGGCTTGACATTGTACCTCAGACTGCCATGGCGCTTACTACTGAGAGTCGAAGAGAGTTGGCCATCAAATAGGCTCAAAGAAACATGTGGTTCCTAAACTCTTCTGTCGGCGCATTATGGGTATCAGATTCCTACTTGCAGTGGAGGAAGGCTACTACTCCTGAGGAGCGCGAGAGACTAAGGAAGCGTGCGCCTGTTGACTATAAGGTTCGTGACGTAGAGAAGAAGAAAGAGCAGCACTTGACCGAGGGAGAGGAAGAAGCCGGATTTCGAGTTGTTCATCCGACGAAGAAACCGAAGACTTCTCCCGTCGTCGAGAAGGTGGTTGATAAGAATGGTAAGGCTAGACCACGAGAGTGACCGTTGGTGATTAGATATGAGATAGCGCAGGAACGCCCGGCACGTGGTCGAGATAGGAAATATGACAAGAATGACAAAGGCAAAGGGAAAATGGAAGAATAGCCTGA
Organism: Silene latifolia; assembly: GCF_048544455.1. Classification (NCBI taxonomy): domain Eukaryota; kingdom Viridiplantae; phylum Streptophyta; class Magnoliopsida; order Caryophyllales; family Caryophyllaceae; genus Silene; species Silene latifolia. Next base: position 112,473,462 of record NC_133527.1, on the reverse strand, counting down.
GTCTTAGTATTATTTATTATTATTATTATTGTTTGTAATAAAAAAGGTGGGGTTTTTAGAATCCTAGCCTATTTATTTTAGAATTATTTTTATTATGTGGCATACTATTATTATTATGGAAAAAAAGGTTAATTGGTTATGCAACCGTTATGATTTTCTTTTATTATTCTTGTCGAATTCCAAATTCATATGCAAATGTCCTTCTATTTACGTTTAAAAAACATAGTGGGTTGTATCCTGTGAAGGATTGCCTACGTATTCATTTTTAAAAAAATGAAATAAAACCCTCGCGCGTAGTTCAAGTAAATCTAAAAGAATAATTGTTCTAAGCAAGAGCTTGTAATGAACTAAAAAATAAGCATGAGCTTTACTTACTCCTAAAGCACAATTCAGTTTATTTGATGATATGAGGATGACGGTTTGTCAAAATGCAAGAGCAAAGTGACGTAAGTTTTATTTCAGCTGGCCAGGGGCCATTTTTATTCCGTGCCACAGGAGCGACACGTGGTGTTATGCGAGGCACGTTTTTGTTCCTATTCTAGGCATAGTAACGTTTCAGTTGGTCGAGGTTAGTTAGGTTGGAAAACTCATTCCCATCTAGGTCTGTGATTCTAAGCCCCCCCCCCCCTCCCCGGGAGTATGGACTTGACTAGAAATGGTCCGGACCAGTTGGGTTTGAACTTTCCTCGTGGATCGACAGGTAAAAGAGCTCTAACTGATTTGAGAACTAAGTCTCCTTCTTTGATGTTTCTAGGCTTAACCTTTTTGTTGAAGGCTCGTTTGATACGTGCCTGATACGTTTGCACATTATGTAATACGCGCAATCTTCGTTCCTCCAGGAGGACGAGTTCTTCATATCTATCCTTCTTCCAATCGGCTTTTGGGGTTTGACTTTTGAGTAGAATACGCAAGGATGGTATTTCGAGCTCGACTGGTTGCACGACTTCCATACCGTAGGTCAAATAGAAAGGAGTGGCCCCAGTGGGCGTCCTAACAGATGTGCGATATCCTCACAAGGCAAATGGTATCGTACTTGGCCAATCTCGATAATTGTCAATCATTTTCTTGAGGATTGTGACAACATTTTTGTTTGCTGCCTCTACTACACCATTAGTTTGTGGTCTATACGGCGAAGAATGGTGATGTTTTATCTTCTACTTGGCTAGCAATTGCTCAGTCTCAGCCTGGAAACATGACCTATTATCATTGATGATCTCATGCGGGCAACCGTATCGACAGATGATATTGGTCTGTATGAATTTTGCCATGTTCTTGGTTGTGATACTAGTATAAGAAGCCGCCTCTACCCATTTGGTAAAATAGTCGATAGCCACCAAAATGAAAAAGTGACCTCCTGTTCTGGCTGGGGTGATCTTTTCGATGATGTCGATTCCCCGATTAGAAAATGGCCAAGGAGATGTCATGGTGTAGAGAAGTGAAGGAGGGACATGTTGCACATTTCCGAAGATTTGGCGGTTAAGACAATGTCTAACATATTTGATGCAATCGGATTCCATTGCGGTCCAATAATACCCCAAACGCGCGATTTTCTTTGCCATCATTGGTCCACTCATGTTAGGGCCACATTCTCTATCATGGACTTCCTCCACCACTTTTCGTGCATGTGAATAATGATCAAGGCAATGCAAGATTACATCAAGAGGTGTTCTTTTATATAATTCTCCTTGCATGAGGAAGTATTGGGAGGCTAGTTAGCATATAGCACGTTGTCCCCTTTTGTCCATGTCTGGTGGATAGGTGCCGTTGAGTTTGAAGTTTAGAATTTCTTGGAACCAAGGTTCTTCTAGGTTTTTTTCTTCATCTGTAATTTGGTGCACATAAGCTGGTTCTGACCGTCGTTCGATGCATAAAGGCATTTTTACCATATCATCCGGCATATTAATCAAAGATGCGAGTTTTGCAAGAGCATCGGTAAATTAATTCTATTCTCGAGGTAGGAGTAGGTACATTACTTGATCGAAGAATTGGGCAACTTGGTCTATCCTGGCTTGATACGGTGCTAGGCTTTCACTCCGAATTTTCTAAGATCCCGTAATTTGGTTGATGATCAAAGACGAATCTCCATGTACCCGAAGATTCTTGATGCCTAAACCTACTGCTGCTTGTAGTCCAATGAGGCAAGCCTCATATTCTGCTACATTATTTGTCACCTCAAAGTCGAGTTTGACAGAGAGTGGTGTATGCTCGCCTTCAGGCGAAATGAGCAACACTCTTATTCCAAATCCTCTTAAGTTCGACGCTCCATGAAAAAAAAGGTCCCAGGAGTCTACATCTGTTTGGAGTATGTCCTCATCCGGAAACGACTAAGTGTCTATTGTTTGTGCATCATTAATGGGATTTTCCACGAAGAACTTGGCAACGGCGCATCCTTTTATAACTTTCAGAGGTACATACTTGAGATCGAACTCTGAGAGCATCAAAGTTCATCTCGCTAGGCGTCCATTGAGAACAAGTTTTTTTCTGTAAGAGGTATTTCACAGCATCCATTTTGGAGTATATTTTGACGGAGTAGCTAATCATGTAATGAAGTAGCTTCTTCGTTGCCCACACAAGAGCGAGGCATGTCTTCTCGAGTGATGTGTACTTGCACTCATACTCCAAGAACTTCTTACTAAGGTAGTAGATTGCTCTTTCTTCTTTTCCCACCGTTTGGGCCAACATGGCACCCATGGCTGTTTCAGTTACTGTGAGATATAAACCAAGAGGTTCATCTCATTGGGGTGGCATGAGCACTGGTGGTTTGGCTAGTATCTCCTTGATTCGGTCGAATGCCTTTTGACAGTTATCATCCCACATGGTGTGATCCGTTTTCTTTAGCTTTTTGAAAATAGGTTCATAGATCATGGTGAGTTTCGATATGAATCGACTTATGTACTGCACCTTGCCCAAGAATCCTCTAACTTCCTTCTCTGTTTGAGGTTGTGGCATTTCGATTAGAGCTTTAATCTAGGAAGGGTCTATTTCTATCCCTCGTTGGCTAACGACATGTCCCAGGAGTTTGCCAGATGTTACCCCAAATGCACATTTTTGTGGGTTGAGTCTCATGTTGTACTTTCATAATCTTGAGAAGAATTTGTGAAGGTTCGCAATGTACCCCTCTCTATCTTTAGACTTGACAATCATATCTTCTATGTATACCTCAACTTTTTTTGCATCATGTCATGTAGTAGTGTAGTTGCGGTGCGTTGCTATGTAGCTCCGACATTGATTAACACAAACGGCATAACCGTGTAGAAATAGGTGCCCCATTGAGTTACGAAGGCGATTTTATGCATATCTTCTATGGCCATCTTGATCTGATTATACCCTGCATATCCATCCATGAAGGATAGCAACGCGTGATCCGCTGTATTATCCACCAATATGCCGATATGTGGTAGAGGAAAGTCGTCCTTGGGACTCGCTTTGTTTAAGTCTCTAAAATCAACACAAACACGGATTCTCCCATCCTTCTTGGGTACGGGTACTATGTTGGCTACCCAGTCTGAGTATTCGGATACTTTGATGAATCCGTCTTTGAATTGCTTATCGACTTCTTCTTTGATCTTAAGAGCCCACTTTGTCCTCATTCGATGAAGCTTCTGTTTCACTGGTTGAAACCTGGTTTGATTGGTATTTTGTGCTCTGCGATATCCTTGTTGATCCCTGGCATATCTTTCTAGGACCAAGCAAAAACGTCCTTGAACTCGTGTAGGAGGTCTTTAAAACTGGCCCTTTCGGCGGGGCTCAAGGTCGTCCCTATCCTAAGTTCTTGGAGTTCTAGTTCGGTTCCCACGTTGATGGGTTCGGTGTTTTCTATAACTGGTCCCCCTTCCCTCTCTTGTAGTATTTCTTTGGCTATGTAAGGAGGTATTTCGATTGAGTCTCGGTCTGGGTCATCCTCCTTATCATCGTAAACAGAATTGCATTCAGAATAACACAAAGAGTAAGCAGAACCTGATTTATTCATATTAAAATTTGAAAAGAGTTGAAACAAAGAGGCCATTTGTTCAGTAGTCAGTGGCGGTAAAGGGACAGCTGTTGGGACATTTCCCGAACTACTGTTACTACTTGCTGCTAAGCTAGGAGGAACAAGGGGACTGGGAGTGACGACAGGAGGAGACTCTCTAGGGATTTCTCTAGACTCCGACTCAGACTCCGACTCTGACTCTGACTCTGACTCGAATTCATCGTCTTCTAGTTCTCCTTTGAAAATCTCTCCTTCTCCAGTGGTGAGCTTGAAGAGTCTTCCTTAGTTATTTGTCCACTTCGATCGATTTTCTCCATCCTTTATGTTGATTCCAACTAGTTTTTGTGAGTAGCGTGGTAATGATCTCATCTATGATGCGTTCGGCTTCTTTGATTAAGGGAAGATCCTGGAGGTAGACATCTTCCTCACTATCTGTCCATATCCCATTGATTACCTCCTCTTTTGGGGAGATAAGATGTGAGCAATCTAAGGTAGACTCGTCACTTGTAATCATCAGAACTCCAAGAGGATTCTGAGTATTATTAGGCTTACCTCCAGGCGGTATTGGTAGGCGACAGTCTTCAATCATGTCTTGAAGTACATGTTTTAGCTTGTAACATTTTTCTGTATCGTGTCCCTTACCTCTATGATATTCGCAGTACGAATTCTCGTCCCAGGACTTGGATTTATTTTCTGGATAAGGTGTAGGCCATATGGGTTGAAGCTTACCTTGTTTGATCAATCTCTTCAGAGCATTGGAGTATGTATCCCCAATATTTGTGAACTTTCTTTGTGGGATACTCTTCTTTAATGGTTCGAGAAGGTTAACCTCATCAGTCTTGCTAGTAGAGCCGTAAGAACGACTTGTTGAGCCTTGATATCCATGACCTACCGTTTTGGACATGAGTCCTTTACGGATGTCATCTTCGATCCTTGTCCGTAGTACAGTTAAGTCTTTGAAGGTCTTAATGTTTTGTTACCTCAAATGATTTGCATAAATGGGCTTTAAGTTGTCCACGAATTTTTCCACGAGGGTAGCTTCATCTAGAAGTTCGACAAGTTAGGTACTAGTCTTTCTCCACCTACTTAGGAAGTCGGTGAAGCCTTCTTTATCATTTTGGGTAAGAACCTCTAAGGTGCGCATATTGACTTGGATCTCAGCATTATCCGCATATTGCTTAGCAAACTCGATCGCGGCTGATACCGTCGTCAGGTACCAAAAATAAAATACCTAGTTACAGTAACAGAAGCTAGCAGTAAGTAGGGTCGATCTCCACAGGGAGGCGGTCACTATCCACTTGTCTACTCGGTCTGTCTAAGGTCATAGTGGGGGGTTTTGAGTTGTTTTGACTAAACTATCAGGATTAAGGCAAGAGAAATAGAGATAAGAGGAATTAAGCTAAGGGAAAGGAAACTAGGATATCGTTTCATCAATAAATGTCAATTAATTGCAGTTAAGGTCAAAGATTAGTCGATGTGTCGGTTTAAGGGGCAATAAATATCTCCTTCCGGTCTCAACTCGCCCTAAAATACTATTAGCTTAGCTTCCGCCCTCACTAAAGCATTCTATTGTTCACTGCGGGTCTCACCCTTCCAACCTTCCGGTCTAGGTCAAAAATTACCAAAATTAAAAAGGCTAATTACATCGATTCAATCAGCAACGACAATCTACAAACTAATTAGCAACTAACATTCATTCATTGACTCCCCTAATCCTAGCAGGGAGAAATTAGCTAGACATGATAAAGGGAAGAACATAAATAAAGGGAAGAGAAATAAACATTAAATAAAAAAAAAAAGAGAAAAGGGAAAGAGAGAATTACAGAGTAAAATTCGGGAAAGAATAGAGAAGGTAATGTTTTACAGTGTAAAAGAGAAAAGAGTAATGTATCAAATGTCAAGGAACAGCGTCCAAGATGATTATGACCTAATCCCGACTTCCTTTATATAGGGAAGTCATTATTAACATAAAATAAACCTAACAAGGGTTAAAAATCCCGAGTATATAAGCTAATCACTCGATCGAGTAACTTTATATCACTCGATCGAACAAAACCAAGCTAAAACCTCTAGATCGAGTACCTAAAGTACTCGATAGAACACTTATTAAATAGGCACTCCTCGATCGAGTAGAAAAAGGAGTCGATCGAACACAATTGTAATCGATCGAGCACTTTCCAGCGCACAATTCCTGCTACGCGCACTGAACTTCAAACGGCTGCTATTTCTTCGTTACTTGGGAAAACAGGGCATTTCCAGTGGCGTTGGAAAGCTAAGAGGATAAGATTTCATCTCCAATTGGAATCACCTGAAAATACGTAATATAAATCTAGATATGGCTCTTCAAATTAGGCACTAGTAATTTGAAGTTCTTCCTTTGCTCGCCTAGCTATCTTACTCCTTTGCGCATCTCAAAATAGTAGTTTGCAAGCTCCGACTCAACTCATCTCCTAAACGCATGCATAGGGACATGTTTCAGGCTTGGCTATGCTCATTTCTGATTCATACCTGTAAATAATACAAGAGAAACCAAAGTAGACAATTCGGGGGACATTTGTAGCTAAACACCACACGAAATGCATAGAAATGCGTGCAAATGAAGTACGAAATACATATATAAAATGCACGCATCAGCGGCATCATTCCAGATGGCAATCTTCTTGTGTTCTTGGGAATAGAACCATTTCCTAGGAATGGTGTCAAGAGATGAAGGAAAGATCCTTAAGAACATCTCGGGTTTAATGCCTTTGATAGACATATAATCCTTGAAAGCACGGATATGATTCAAAGGGTTTTCGTGCCCCTTGAATTTTGGGATATCCGTCATGTTGAAGTTGGTTGGAAATTTGGAACTCACGGCCTCATACTTGCGATTGTTTTCTCTATAGATATCACCCCCTTTGAGGTAATCAGTTGTTCCTCCAAATATTGGAGTCGTTTTTCAGCTTCAGTCAGACCTATGGGAGGGTTGACCTCTTGTGCTCCCACAAAAGGTGGTGGATTTTCATTCGCGAAGTCATTCACAAAATCATGAGGCACTTCATTTTCTGCAGGAGGCAACCTAGTTTCAACAACAACAATTCGGCCCTCGATCGTGTTGAGGCGATTATACAGTTGGTCTTGGCTGGCTTGGAGATGGGTTAACGCGGCTAGGATTAGATCATTACCATTCGGTGGTTGTCCATTGACACTTGCGTGACTAGTTCCAGGCATCTTGAAATTCTGGATAAGAGATCGACGACGAATCAAAAAACGATCGACCATTCTAGCTCACTTACTCAAAGAAAGGTTTGACTTGTGAAGTGGGAGTGTGCCACTTGTGTCAAGTGAGGTTTGAAGAAATGAAAAAGTTTGAAAATGTTGGTCCTAGTCAACTATAGTGTAGTTGTAGGAGTGGACTCGAAGTGAGGTTTTGAATTGGGCTTCGAAGCCCAAATTTTGACTCGACAATTGGACAGAGTTTCGACTAGTTTTGCGCTAAATTTGGCCTTTTTCGAAAATTTACATTTTAAAAGAGATTTTGATTTTACAAAATTCGTCATGGTTTCGTTTAGAAAATGGCGATCACATATGATACAAGCAGTACAACAAGCATTATAACGGGATGCTGAGTGGATTTAAAAGGGTTTTGGTTTAAAGGGTAGGTTGCCATACCAAACAACAATACCCGGGTTCTGTGGAGAAGCTCGTACCAAAGAGGAGTATGGTCGATTCCTAGTCTATTTACTCGAGTAGTAAAAGCCCTTGATACAAACAAAAGTAAGTACCATGGTATGGTTGACGTCAATCGCTATCCATCCTTAGGCCCAAATAAGAATTTGGACCATCTAGACGGGACGATTGGTCGAATGGGTTGGGTTGGGCCTAGGAAGGCCGAATAAACGATCTAGGAAGACCTAGTTATGAAAACCGACAACTGTCTTGTACAAACTATTCCCTAACCTTGTTCAAGTTTCACCCTTGGCTACACGTAAGTGTATTATATTAATCGGTTTTTACGGATTTGCGTGATTTAACCTTTTAAAATCACAATAATTACATAAATTCATATTTATGTACAAGTTAATTACCCTAACCATCTTAGGACTCAAAAATTAGTCTCCACTAACATTTTGACAATAATTAAACTTGATTTCTTAATATTGTTCATTAATGGACCTAAAATACAAAATTATGCTATAAACTTCAAATTAAATCATAAAAATTTCAAATAATTTCAAAATTTGAAATTTAAACTCATGAACATTCTGGAAAAATACCATGACACACATAATGTTCAAAACTTAGGTTAAAAATTTCGAAAATTTATCGAGAAAAACAATGTTGCAGTTTATCGGATTTAACAATTATGATCTTAAAAATATGAGAAAAAACAACATTACACTTTTAGATCTGAAATATATGATAAAATGCAACATGTGACGTTTTTCCTTAGTCATGAAGTATGTTTTAGCATTTTTACTAATTTTAGTCACTATTTATGTGATCTTTCATCAAAAAATCATAAATCATGCATAAACACTTCATTATAACCTAATATTTTACACACATCTTGTAAAATTGCATGTGACAATATACTAAATTTACATGACCAGATTCGAAATATAACTCATATTAACCTATTTACCTATTTAAATACAATTTTAACTTGAAAAATCCATATTTCGAGCATACCAACTCATTTTATTATGAAAATTTACAGGCCATCAGTAGATAATATATGTGAAAACATATCCAAAAACCATTGGAAAAATCGAAATTTAGCTACTTTTCGTCCAAAAATGACATTTTTATCATAAAAATCACATTTTAATGCCATTATGATATAAAATGAACAATAAAATCCATAAATAAATCAAAATGTCCTAGAAATCACTTAGGACCAGAAACTTTTAACATGCAAAATTATTTCATGATTTATCTTCATAAATCCTAAATAACAAGTTTTATATGTTAATTAAATTTACTCGGAAAAACTAACCCGATTTTGCATGCAACAACCATAATGCTCTGATACCACTTATTGGAAATTATATTTTAAATATCACATATTTTGGTTTAAAGTTTAAGTCATAAAAACTTAAAGATCTTATGCATGCAAAACAAATAAGAAGAGATAAGAAAATCGTTTCTCACCATCAAAAAATTGGTCAAATGGGCACAAATGAAAGTCTCCTACCTTCACTTGTTCTTGAGCTTAATATGATGGATGATCTTCCAAGATCCCAAGAACAGAAATCCTCCTTAGATTGCACCCAAGACTTACCCTTAAACTAGTATACTAATTAACTAGATTATTATACTAGTATCCTTAAAATGTATTCTAATATTGTTATTATTACTACACTAGTAACCTTGTTATAATATTAGAGTGGATGAAAATTTTATTGTATTCTAAAACTTGTTTAGAGAGAAGTAGGAGAATATTGAACAACTTTGCATGTGTTGTTGTATGAATGAATAATTATTATATAAATGTAAGAGAGAGTAAAAATAAGAACCAAAAACCCATCATAAAAGGGAGTGTGGCCGGTTGGGGTAGAGCCAAAAATGGCATCTTACCTTTTCCTTTTTGCTCTTCTCAATATTGTAGGTGTGTAAGAATAGGTAGAGTAGGTTTTATTAATTTATTCTTATCACATAAAATAAATCACCAACTAATGCCTACCACCCACAATATTTCGGTCCACTTCTATAAAATGGACTACCATTTTATTTTGTCAATTGTCACACAATATGTCACATGTAGTATGATACATGTTATTAATTAATTTAATGCATATTTATCACATAAATATTATTTTATGAATTAATTAAATTACATACAACAAATTGACTAGTAATACTTGATCACATAAATAAAATGGGTCATATAATTATAATTCACAACATCTTGTAATTATAATCAACCATTCATTCTTATCTCTATTGTTTCTCAAACAATAATCAATTTTAGTAACAAAGCAATTTTATTACTAAAATAAATCTTATTTAATCCCATTACAATAAGATATCAATATTCTCACTCACAAGTAATTTTTTCACTTTTAAGGATTTGATCATTTTGTATCGTCATACAATTAATAAATTTATCCATTAAGGGAATTGTCCTTTAGGTGTGACCTTAAGGGATCAACTGATCACCACCGTCACACGAAAGTAATGTCAAACTCTAGTCAGCCAATCATTACCGATTAATGATGATCAGTTGATTATAAATAATAAATCATCCCTCACGTATTCTTTATTTGAGATTTAAATATGTGACCAATATGATCGACAATTGTGATCGCATTATTGTCGGAGACACTTATTCCAACAGGAGAATCAAATTCATGGCTAATGGACATATAATGATCCCATCATCATAATCGTCCATTTGATCAATTTAAGTTGTCTATCTAAGGTTTCTCTATGCAAGTAATTAATGATGATGTTTTTAGAACAACTAATCATAATAAAACAAGTGACTTGGGTTGCAAACCAAGTCACAAATATCCAAAATACAACCCGTGTTTAAAGGATACAAGCCAATTTCCAAGTCACATAAGGAAATCAAAATAGTTCTAAAAACATCAAATACATCATAAAATTAAAGACAAAGCAAATAAAAGCCAAGCTTCCATTGATCCATCACCACGGTCGGCTACTCTAGCTTCCCTCATGATCCTCTAGGCTTGCTTCTCCTTGCCTTTGTCCTTGGTAGGAGGCCCTATTTACAATAAAAAGGGTAATCATCACAACTTGTATAGTCATACCAAGGTTGAGATTGAAACATAAAAGATAGGGATAGTTATATACCTACTGGAATAACCTTTCCAGCTTTGATGTCGCCAAGATATTTGGACAATTTCTCTTCCAATGCCCAACACCACAACAATAGTGGTACTTGTCCCTGGTGGGGGCACTGTACTTGGGCTTGGAGGTACTAGCTTCACAAGCTTTAGCTATATTCCTGTTGGGAGTTTGCTTTTCCCCCTTTTCCCGCCTTTCTTGAAGGTTCCCTTGCTCTTATGATTGACATTGAGCACATCTTTTGTGGTGCTAACACTTAGCCCCATGTCCCTTTCGGCTTGCACAAGCATTTTGGGCAACTCATCAAGGGAAACTTTCTTATCTTGCATATTAAAATTCACCCGGAATTGAACATATGCTTTGATTTTGTTGAGGGAATGAAGAATTCGATCAATTACGAGTTCATTGGGAATTTCCACCTTATGCAATTTCAAGGTCTCAACATGCTCCATAAACTTGAGCACATGAGTGCTCACCTTTTGGCCCTCTTTGATGTTAAGATCAAAGAATGCGGAAGCCGCCTCATATTGAATGACCCTAGGAGCTCGTGAAAACATGTTCACAAGCTTCATGTAGATCTCATGAGCGGTGCTAATCTTTATAGCACTTCGTTGGAGTTCGGCTTCCATTGCAAAGATCAACACATTTTTGATCGCGGCCGACTCTTTTTGGTAAACCTCATAGGTTTTCCTAGCGGCGGGGGTGGACCTAGCATTAGGTTCGGAGGGAGATGCCTCGGTAAGGTAACGAAGCTTGTCGTCGCCTTGTGTGGCCAAGCGAAGTTGCGCGTCCCAATCGGCGAAATTAGACCCATTCTTTTCTAACTTACATCGATCCATGAAGAATCGGAGCCATGACACATTGGTAAGCGTGGTGGAACTAGTGGATGCGGACGTGATTGGAGTTACCATTGCGGTTGATAAAACAAATTTGACTACAAAATAGGAAATGAAGGAACTAATTTATCATCTATCGTTTTAATAATACTCGTAAACGTAACTACAAGTATTGCATTTATATAGTGACCGCCACCCAACTATATAAATGATTCCGAGATCCAAATTCATATTAATACGGGTACGGTGAGCCGATTCATCCCTTATTAATATAACTTAGTGGATTAAACTCTTAATCGATTCTACTTTGAGAACTCTCGGTCGATAAAAATTACTCTAATTCTCATCTTTAGCCCGGAACACATGCGACTACGGTCAAAAATACTCCATTGAGCTCAATCCAAATTTCGATGTAATAACATTTTACTACCCCACTTCGCCAACGTAACAAGGTTTGCATTACGGTAAAGTCGGCTCAACTCCCTTATGAAATTGGTACTTCATGGGTTTCTACTATTTGGTAAGGCTATTTCTCAATTATTATATGTGAGAGGTCTTGTCAATTTATTATCTATCACGTTTTAAGTGAACTAAAGCGGTGAACTACGATAATTATAATTGACACGGTCGATGACTCGATATGATATGCATGTGTTGTTATGGCGATTTGGCAATGCATGCAACATATTAAAAGAAATGCAAAGCAACAAATAAAATTCCTAGTATGGCCTTCCTAAAATAGAAAATCAAATAATCTATTACATATTCGGAAACCAACTCCTTTGGTCCCTTGAATCTTCAAGTGGCACACCTCCCAAGACACCGTCTTTGTCGGATCACCTTTCCGAATGGCACCGTCTTTGAAGATGCTCCAAAATTACAAATAATAATAAAAATACAAAGCTATTCCGATTATATATTTGTAAAATGGAAAAAATAATAAAAATAAAAGTGATACGAGATCATATTAAATTACAACCGAATCAATATTCCCTTTCATTACTGGTAATATTGATTAAAACTAAGGCCATACTAAGATAAAATTACATAATTCAAAATTATATAAATAAAAGACATTCAACAATTGAAATATGCAGCATTATAATATGTACCTATCATGCCAAATGATGTGCCAAATCGCCCTATTTAACTTATGTCGTACATATAACCCAGTTTTATGGAAATGCGTGATAATAACCTTTTAAATTCATTAATTAACACTTAAATCACATCTAAGCTCAAGTTAATTATCCTAACACTTTTTAGGACTCAAAATTAGTCATCACATAATTTTTGACAATAATTCAACCTGATTTAATTTTATGCTCATTTTTTACCTTAAAAACATAATATTTATGAAATAAATCCAAATTAAATTATAAAAATTTCAAAATTTGAATTTTAAATTTTTGAACCTTCTGCAATAATTCCATGACACTCATAATGTCAAAAATAATGGTTAAAATTTTCGAATTAATTTTGAGAAAATATAGTTGCATTTTATCGGTTTTACCTCATAAAATATTTAAAGTATCCAAAAATTACTCCAATAATTTTTAAAACCTTAGATCTGATTAGTGGGATATTAATGCAACTTAAAATAATTTTCTCAAGCCATGCAATACGATTTAGCTAATTTTGTTAAAATAGTCACTATTTATGCCATTTTTACTCTAAAAATCCATAAATCATGCTAAAAGAGATATTTTAATCTCGAAATTTACATACTCTCTGTAAATTATGCATGTGACATCATATTAAAAAAAAGCATGGCTTAATTCGAAATTTAACTATTTTTAAGCATTTTACCTCTATTAATCCATTTTTATCTCATAAAAATCATAAATCATGCAATATTTATCCAATTAAATCGAGTTTTTACACACAACTTGTTAAATATGCATGTGAGGTCATATAAAATTTTCAAGGTCAGAAACATAGTTTAACTATTTTTAGCATTTTAATTCCCATTTTAGTCATAAAAATGTAATAAAATGACCAAAAATCATTAAAATGAGCAATAAATTTCCATAAATCATAAAAATGACCTAAAAATATTTTAGGACCAGAATATATAACATGCATGGTGATTTCATGGCTTATACTTATGAATCACAAATTTTTAGTTCTATATGTTAACCTTTTAACTCGGAAAAACAATAACCGATTATGCATGCAACATCCTTATGCTCTGATACCACTTCTTAAGTTCATATACCTATTATTAGACTCCTCTATTAGTGAACTAATTAACTTATTAATTATATGTTCTTTAGATCTAGTGCATGCATAACAAAATGAAAGATTTATAAGAAAAACAATGTCCCTTACATTGATGGTTGGTTCGAAATATAGGGCACAAGTAAGGTCACCTTCCTTCACTTGTTCTTGAGCTTAATGAGATGGATGATCCTCCTAAGACTCCAAGTATAGACGACACTCCAATAAGTTGTACCCAAGATTAATCCCAAAAATTCGTACTAATATTAACTAGATATGTAGTAGAAATATAACCTTAATAATAATAATATTTCTAGTATTACTACCTCTAGTAATAGATTGAGTGTATTAGTAGTTGTGAGAGTTTTTAAGCAATTGCATGTGAGGGAAAACTAGAGAGAAAAACAAGCAAAGAACAACATGAAAAATGAGCAACTAATGCTCTATTTAAAGAGCCAAAAACCGGTGGCCTCACCCATGTAGGGAATATATTTGCTTTTGTTTTTACTCTTTTGTATAATGTAGGTAGAGTGTAGGGAACATATATGTAAGATGTAGTATGAATAAAGCTTGTGTGATATGTCACAATCACACTTTAATCAACACAAATAAAAGACAAAAGAGCATCTTTTGTTCTCTTCATTTGGCCGAAAATGTGGACCCATTTTGGTCCATTTTTGCCTTTTGCCTTTTGTCATTTGTCCCACAAATGCTTATAAGTTATATGTTTAACTATCTTACATAATTAATTATTAATGTAATCATTTAACACTTAAATATCACAATTAATAATATAATATACACTCCACTTTTTGAGTAGTATACTTCCATTATATCATCATATAATGGGTCCCATAATTACTAGTTAGTTAAAATTACAATTTCTTGTAACTTTAAATAACTAATTACCTCTACCTCTAAACTTATATAATAGCTCAACTAATTTAGTAATTTAACACTTAATTACTAAATTAAATCTTATTTAATCACATTACAATAAGACGTAAAATTGCACTCCCATAATTAAGGAATTAACTAATCTGTATCGCATACAATAAATTAAATATCTATTTAGGCCTCATCCTATAGTTGTGACCTAAAGGGATCAACTGACCACCACCGTCACACGACAGTAATGTCAAACTCTAGTTAGCCAATCATTACCGATTAATGAAGATCAGTCAACTATATAAAGAATCATCCCTCACGTATTCTTAGTATGAAATTTAATTATGATATTAAATCATGTGATCACACTATTGTCGAGGACACATTTCCCAACAAAACCCGCAACTAGGCTTGAACTTAGACTTGAATTGCGTCAACCTACCACATGCGTGGTCGGGTTTTGAAAGAAATGGCGAAAGATGGCGAGAAAAACCACTTTTAATGTTCGAAAACGCTTGAAACGGCTTCAAAGAGGCTTTTCATGGCTTAACATGGCCTTATTTGTGTTGACTTCGCAGGTAACGTGCCTTCTACGTCGGGGAGAGACGCCATGGATGTGGACTTCGACCCTTCTCGTGCTCTCGTGGTGGGAGAGAGACAGGAGGAGGAGCTGGAGGAGGAGGTTGAGGACGTCCGGCGAAGGGCCAATTTGAGGGGAGGCGGTCGCTAGCTCGTGGGTTCACCTGAGTGGGCCAAGAAATGGGATGGTAGACATCTCATTTGGGCGGCAGAGAGCCACCTGTCTTACAGGACAGCGAGGAGTTTGGTAAGTTTCGAGCTTGTTATTTCCTATGACCTATCCTATTTGTTGTTTCATTTCTCATTTGTCTTATCATAAAGATAACTTTTGCTTTGAATTGATACAGAAGGCCGGGAACTTGAGGTCCTTTTCCGGTAATACGATGATGATGGATGCCTTCGAGAAGCTGTCGGAGGAGGAGAAGGCCATCATCGAGTTGGGAGCCTTCGGGGCTTTGGTAGGAGCCTGGAGGGCGATCAAGGAAAAGAAGATTCGTGCTATCCTTCGCTTGATTCGAGTTTTCCTTGATCGGTACTGGGACACGACCTTGACTTTCCATATGCCTTTTGGAGAGGTCGGGGTCACTTTGGAGGACTACGGCATGATCTCGGGTTTGCCGTGTGGAGAGGAGGCCGTGGTGTGGCCGTTGACGGTCTTGAGAGTAGACTCGGCCGACGCGAGGAGGCTGATCGGCTGGAACCTGGCGGCGAGTGCTGACAGTGTTCCCGGGTTTGTACCGAGTTCCTACGTCAGGGACTACTTTGCAGGTAGGGTCCCGGTGACGGTGAAGATGGAGGGGAGGAAGTTGCCTCCTCCTCCTTATACTGATGAGCATAGGGCTCGTCTGTGGTTGTGGTGGTTCTTGTCTTCAATTTACCTTGGAGACAAGGGGGAGAGGCTGTCGACGAAGCTTCTTTTCTTTCTTGCTGACTTGAGTACCCTAGGTCGTTGGGACTGGGTTACTCCTGGCTTTGCGGTCCTCACCCGTTATATAAGGGCCATGGTACGTCCGGAGCTGATGGAGAAGGGGACTTCTCCTGCCACCATTGGTCCTGGACTCCTGTTGGAGGTATGAACCTTTCCTTTGAATTATGAAAGGTCATTATTTCTTTTCTTTATTGCCATTATTGTCTTCGTAGAAAATAATTATTATTCTATCTACAGGCATGGGTGTACTCCTACTTTCCTAGCTTTGCGCCCAAGAGGACGGAGACTGCGTCGAAGGCGTACCCTGTCGTGAGGGACTGGGTGGTGTGCCGTAGGAAGAGCCAGCACTCTTCATACGACGTTTGTCGGAGGGGCGTGAATGCCCTAACTTTGGACAATGTAAGTGCCTTTGATCTTTATCTGATTACTTTTCCTTTTCTGTCTTTTTATTTATAAGTGATCATATGAATGACCCCTTCCCGTTTAGAGCCGATCATAGGAATGACCCCTCATTTTCTTATTTTAGTGGGTGCCTAGACCTTGGGAGAGCTACCCTGAGGCTCCGACTTTTGTGGCTGAGGTCCTTCATCCCAGGAGCTCGAGTCGGTTGTTGCTGACAACGCCTATGGGACCTGTGTGGTACTTGGGCGAGCGTTTCACTGGTCAGTGCTCTCGTGACACCTTTACGATGCCCATCGATCCTCCATGGACGATGTTTAAGGAGCCTTTTGCGGCTGAGAGAGAGGCTGACTTGGCTGACGTAGGTGGTGACACCCTCCTTCTTCCTGGCGAGGAGTACTCCGAGTTTGTCCGTAAGAGGTTGGCGTACTGGCCGATTGTGGTAAACATTTTTACCTTTTTACTTATTTTTGAATTGATTTGATGAATGACGAATGATCATAAAATAAAGAGTTAGTTGAACTTTGTAGGAGATCGAGGTGGCGGGCGTCGAGCCCCCAGCTTACCCAGAAACACTGGAGTACACTGACGCGGCGGGCATGACGATGATCTCGGAGATCCACGACTTCGGCGAGGAGGTGACAGATACTGGCTTGGAGGAGTGGCAGCACGTCGTGAGGAGGGTAAGCCCCCAGCTTTGGCTGTCTTTATTATTTTTATTGCATAGGATTGCATTTGCTCCTTTTTTAGCCTTCTTTGTATTTTAATGCAGGTGGCATCGTCCAGGTACGTAGAGCTGTGGAGGATGGTCAACCGACTACGAGCTACGGCCATCGAGGCACTCGTAGGTGGCCCGGGACGATAGGTATGAACCTCCCTTTCCATTCCATATTTAGTTTTTGACATTTCAAATTTTGTCGCAACGAAATGTTACTTCATTTTATTGAAATGAGGCGTTTCTCCATTTTTCGAAGAGAGAGCGCGAGCTGGCGCAGTCCCGGGAGGAGACGGCTCATTTCTTTAGAGACCTTGAGGCTAGGGACGCCGAGATTGCCGCTCTTGAGGCGACTGTAGCTGAGCTGAGGGATCGCCAGGACTAGATGTCGTTTTTTTGTTTTTTTGTATATCTGTACATTTTGGACTCTTCGGACTTTGTGTTCGGCGAGAGCCTCCCC
Source organism: Silene latifolia (assembly GCF_048544455.1). NCBI lineage: Eukaryota > Viridiplantae > Streptophyta > Magnoliopsida > Caryophyllales > Caryophyllaceae > Silene > Silene latifolia. The sequence goes on along the minus strand of NC_133527.1, from coordinate 112,455,672 downwards.
CCCCCCTAGTTTGATGTATATACTGTCTTTTGGTTATGTATATAATGGCCTGAGTGCCTTTGCTGCTGGGTGTTTGCTGTTCCTGTAGGTTAGCTTAAAAAAACAAGTTTGGCAGGTGACGATTTGTGCCGTCATGCTGCTTAAATTTACATAGAACTTACAAGTAAAACACATAGCATATAGGTGGCCTAAATTGGCGCAAAATGAAAAAAAAAGTATAAAAAGTGCCCGAAAATGAGCAAAATGACAAAAGTGCCCGAAAATGAGCAAAAATGACAAAAGTGCCCAGAAATGAGAAATAAATGACCGGACGGTATGGAGGGCTACCCCCTAAAAAAAATTTCAAATAAATGTCCATGTGTGAATTGTATTGAAAAGAGGAGTGAAATGATTCCCAAAAAAAAAAATGGAAATGAGTAAGTGTGCGTGTTTTGGCGAGAATGTGGAGTTTGCCTCGAAAAGCGAACCCGAAAAGGATTAGGAAACATAAAACTTGGTAATTTAGTCGAAATTACCAAATTGAGTTCCTATAGGAATAGAAAACATAGCTAAAAGCAAAATAGGAAAGATCTGTGACTGCCAACACAGAAAAAGGACCTGAGGAAGAGGCGCAGGAAATGCTGCTAAAAGAAAAATAGGAAAGATCCGTGACTGCCAACACAGAAAAAGGACCTGAGGAAGAGGCACAGCATGAGCTACGACTCTTCGAAGAGGCGCATCAAATGCTGCGTCATTTCCTAGGTTGTAAGTTCTCGACAGAAATTAGGAAACAACGAATAGTATAAATAGAGGCTTCGGTTGAGCTTTTATTCACATAATTCCTTCTTCTTTTTTTCCTTCTATTACATAAAGCTCACATATCCTCTCGAAAAATTTCCAAAAATTATGGATGCCTTTGAAAACCGTCTGAAGGAATGGACGAATGAGTTTACAAATATTGAGAAACACGACATGGGTGCTTTCAATTTAGGATCGATCATAAGTCTCAAGTTAGTGAAAGTGGTGAAACCCTTATTGGATGCTCGTCTTGAGTATTGGGATCCATATTTTCACGTATTCGCCTTTCCGGGAGGCGAAATTTGTCATTTTCTTGAAGAAATAGCTGCTATTGGAGGATGGAATCCAGAAAATGTACCGGCTATACCCCCTAGCTCTCAGGGCTTTAAAAATAAATTCAGGGATTTGCTTGGAGTGACAAAGGCTGAGGTGGACCGTCTTGCGACTTCCAAAGGTGTCCGCATGTTTGACTTTGTCGATCGGTTTATAAATAGGGAGGACCTTACCATTTCCTATGCTGCGAGGCGCAGGGCCTTCGGGTTTTCACTACTTCATTGCTATGTCCTTCAAGGGCATGCTGATAAGGAGATGAGAGGTGATCCTCGTTTTTGAGCATAGTAGAGCAAATGAAGCTGCGCAGGAGCTCAGCATGCCTAGTCTTAGGGGAGACCATCCTTGTTTTGAATAATAGAAAGGCCAACCGCGAGCTTCCTTATCTGGGAAGTCCCGTCATTCTGCAGGTAAGAATCCAATTTTATATTGACCGTCTTTTTTCTTTTCCTTTTTCCGTTTTTTTTTTCGTTTTTTTTCGGTCGATATACATATGAGTATTAATTCCCGTCCCTTTTTGCAGGTTTGCCTGATGGAACGACTGCGGCTGATCGAGCCCCCAGTTAATGTGAATGGTTATCATGCTCGATCAATTGCAATGAGAACTAGGCTATACATGGTGGACTTCACTCGGATATACAACTACTGGGAAAATAAGTTGAAGAGTGAAGGTGGTGTTGGAGTATGTGTCCTCAACAATAGTGTGATCACGTGTTTAAATCTCATATTATGAATGTGTAAGGGATGATTCATTTATATAGTCAACTGATCATCATTAATCGGTAATGATTGGCTAATTAGAGTTTGACATTACTGTCGTTTGACGGTGGTGATCAGTTGATCCCTTAAGGTCACACCTAAAGGACAATTCCCTTAATAGACAAATTGATTAATTGGATGCTGATACAAGTTAATCAATTCCTTAAAATTGAATAATTCAGTTTTGAGAGAGATTATATATATATATATCTTATTGTAATGGGATTAAATAAGATTTATTTTAGTAATTGAAATACTTTATTACTAAAATTGATTACTGTTTGTGAAACAATTGAGATAAGAATGAATGGTCAATTATAATTACATTATGTTGTGAATTATAATTATATGACCCATTTTATTTATGTGATCAAGTATCACTAGTCAATTGATTGTATGTAATCTAATTTATAAAATGATATTTATTTGATAAATATGCATTAAATTAATTAATAAAATATAACATACTACATGTGACATATTGTGTGACAAATGACAAATTGACAAAATAAAATGGTAGTCCATTTTATGTTAAATGGACCGAAAATATGGATGGTGTAGGGTGTGAGGATGATGTTATTTTATTAGATAAAATGAATGTCATCATGCCTAGTGCATACTAGCTTACATGCCTTTGATGTTGAGAAGAGAAAAAAAAAAGTAAGATGCCAAATTTTGGCACTACTCCCTTGCCCCCCACCGGTTTTCCTATTCTCTTTTAAGAGAATTTTGTTCTCTTATTAACACTACACACAACCACATTCATTCATGCATGCAAATTCTCTCCTACTCTCACAACTCTCTAAAATGGTTTAGAATCCTCATAAATTGTTCAACACAAATTCTAAATACAATATTAGATTACTAGTGTAGTAATAAGAATATTATTAGGATTATTTTAAGGGTACTAGTGTATTAATCTAGTTAATTAGTATATTAGTTTAAGGGATTAGTCTTGGGTGCAATCAAAGGAGAATCTCTACATTGGGATTTATGGAGGATCATCCAACATATTATAGATCAAGAACAAATAAGGAAGGTGACCTTATTTGTGCCCTATTTCGAACCATAACACAATGTATGGGACATTGTTTTTTTTTTGTTTTTTTTTATTTTTTTTTACAAATCTCTTATTTTGTTATACATGCACTAGATCTAAAGAACAAATAATTAAGAAGTTAATTAGTTCACTATTAGAAGAGTCTAATAAGAGGTATATGGACCTAACAATTGGTATCAGAGCATAGGATGTTGCATGCATAATCATTTTGGTTTTTCCGAGTTAAATATAACTTAATTAAAACTAGAAAATTGTGATTTATAAGAGTAAATTAGGAAATCATGATGCATGTTATATATTCTGGTCCTAAAATGTTTTTAGGTAATTTTAATGATTTATGGGAATTTATTGCTGATTTTAATGATTTGTAGTGAAATAATTACATTTTTATGAGTAAAATGAACTTTTATTCACTAAAATAAGTTAACCTTCACTACTGGCCATGATTTTTTAGTATGGCCTCACATGAATATTTTATATATTGTATGTAAAATTTTATATTAATGTGATTAATATTTCATGATTTATAATTTTTATGAGATAAAAATGGCATCAACGAAGGTTAAATGACTAAAATTGGTTAAACTAAGTTTCTGACCTTGAAAATTTTATACGACCTCACATGAATATTTTTCAAATTGTAAAATCTCGTATTAATTTGATTAAAATTGCATGATTTATAATTTTTATGAGATAAAAATGGATTAAAAGAGGTAAAATGGTTAAAAATAGTTAAATTCGAACCAGGCCATGAAACTTTTATATGTTGTCACATGCATGATTTACACACTTTGTGTAAATTGTGAGATGAAATGATTTCATTTTTCATGATTTATGATTTTTTAGTGTAAAAATGGCATAAATAGTGACTATTTTAGCATAAATTGCTAAAACGAATTACATAGCATGAGAAAATTATTTTAAGTTGCATAAATATCTCACTTATCAGATCCAAAGTTGTAAAATTGATTGGATTAATTTTTGATACTTTACATGTTTTATGAGATAAAACCGATAAATTGCAACTATATTTTTTCAAAATTAATTCGAAAATTTTAACCATGATTTTTGATATTATGAGTGTCATTGAAATATTGCAGAATGTTCAAAATTTAAAATTCAAGTTTTGAAATAATTGTAATTTAATTTGGATTTATTTCATAAATGTTGTGATTTTAAGGTAAAAAATGAGCATAAAATTAAATCAAGTTGAATTATTGTCAAAAATTGAGTGATGACTAATTTTTGAGTCCTAAGAGTGTTAGGATAATTAGCTTGAGCTTAAATGTGCTTTAAGTGTTAATTTATGAATTTAAGAAGTTATGATCACGCATTTCCATAAAACCGGGTTACATAATCGTTATAAGTTAAATATGGCGATTTGGCACATAATTTGGCATGATAGATACATATTATGATGCTGCATATTTTAATTGTTGAATGTCTTTTATTTATATAATTTTGAATTATGTAATTTTATCTTAGTATGACCTTAGTATTAATCGATATTACCCGTAATGAAAGGGAATATTGATTCGATTGTAATTTAATGTGATCTCGTATCACTTTTATTTTTACTAGTTTTTCTATTTTACAAATGTATAATAGGAATAGCTTTGTATTTTTATTATTATTTGTAATCATGGAGTTTCTTCAAGACGGTGCCATTCGGAAAGGTGTTCCGACGACGACGGTGTTCTTGGGAGGCGTGCCATTAAAAGATTCAAGGGACCAAAGCAGTTGGTTTCCGAATATGTAATAGATTATTTGATTTTCAATTTTAGGAAGGCCATACTAGGGATCATTTATAATAGTTGGGTAGAGGTCACTATATAAATGCTTAAAACTTGTTTAAAATGTTTACAAGTATTATTAAAACGATAAATGTTTATTAATTCCTTCACTTCCTATTTTTGTAGTCAGAACTGTTTTCTCAATTGCAATGGCAACTCCAATTTCATCCGCAACCACTAGCTCCAACACTCTCACCAATGTTTCATGGCTTCGATCCTTCATGGATCGTTGTAAACTATAAAAGAATGGGTCCAATTTCGCCGATTGGGATGCGCAACTTCGCTTGGCCGCGGAGGGTGACGACAAGCTTCATTACCTTACCGAGGCCTCTCCCGCCGAACCTAATGCTAGGTCTACCACTGCCGCTAGGCAAGCCTATTAGGTTTACCAAAAGGAGTCGGCCGCGATCAAAAATGTGTTGATCTTCGCCATGGAGGCCGAACTCCAAAGAAGTGCTATAAAGATTAGCACCGCTCATGAGATCTATACGAAACTTGTGACCATGTTTTCACGAGCTCCAAGGATCTTTCAATATGAAGCGGCATCCTCATTATTTGATCTCAACATTAAGCATGGCCAAAAAGTTAGCCCTCATGTGCTCAAGTTGATGGAGCATGTTGAGACTCTAAAAATGCATAAGGTAGAGATTCCCGAGGAACTCGTCATTAATCGAATTCTTCACTCCTTAAGCAAGACTAAGGCATATGTTCAATTCAGGATGAATTTTAATATGCAAAACTTGAATGTTTTCCTTGATAAGTTGCATAAAATTGTTGTGCAAGCCGAGAGGGACATGGGACTAAGTGTTAGCACCACCAAGGATGTGCTCAATGTTAAATCAAAAGAGCAAAGGGAATTTCAAGAAAAGCAGCAATAAGGGAAAGAAGAAAACTCCCTACAAGAACAAAGCAAAGACTTGTGAAGCTAGATCCTCCAAGCCCAAGTACAGTGCCCCATCCGGGGACAAGTGCCACTATTGTAGTGGTGTTGGGCATTGGAAGAGAAATTTTTCAAAATATCTTGGCGACATTAAAGCTGGAAAGGTTATTCCAGTAGGTAAATAACCATCCCTATCTTTTATGTTTCAATCACAACTTTGGTATTTTGATACAAGTTGTGACGATTACCCTTTTTATTGTAATTAGGGCATCCTAGCAAGGACAAGGGCAATGAAAAGCAAGCCTAGAAGATCTTGAGGGAAGCTAGATGTAGCCAACAATCGTGCTAGATCTATGGAAGCTTGGCTTTATGTTGCTTTGTCTTTATTTTCATGTTGTATTTTGAGATTTTAGAACTATTTTGATTTCCTTGTTCGACTTGAAAATTTGTTTGTATCCTTTAAACAATGGTTGTATTTTGGATATTGGTGACTTGGTTTGCAACCTAAGTCACTTACTTTATCGTATCATTTGTTCTAAGATTATCATCATACACTACTTGCATCGTGAAACATAAGATTACCAACTTAAATTGATCAAATAGACAATTATAATGATTACAACATTATAAGTCCATAAGCTATGAATTTGATTCTTCTTATGCTATTGTTACTAAAAGTAACAACTTACTTATGTAAGATGAATTACAAAGTTATGATGAGCTATTAAACTCTATATAGGATAATTTAATTTCCCAATTGGCTACACCATTTATAAGATTCCATACGAGTTATGGGAGGGCTTAAGACTTCTAGTTTGTTCATTACATGGACATGAGTCGGTATGAGTTGTCGAACTCGGTTTTGGGAATTGACAATCCAAAATTGACCCGTTATTTTGGAAAAACACCCAGGAGATACCTGAAATAGAGAGTCTATTTAACAGATGACATGGGTAAGACTCGTATATAATATCAGCCGTAAAAGAGCTGGTCTTTTATGAGCTAATGCGTCAGTCTAAAGAAACATCTAATACTCCAGTGTATATATGTTTGTAACTCACAAAGATATCTCTTAAGAAGATAGAGGTATTTCAAAGAGATAGAGTGGGAGTAGATTAGATCATGATAAACATGTCTTATAGTTAATGTATTACATTGTGAAAGTAATGGAACTATAATCTATAAAGATAGAGTGGAGTATAGTTCAGTGGGAGTTTAGCACACATGTCTTGTTGTTAAAATGTTGCTTTGCGAAAGTAATGGTATTATCCCAAATCGACTTTGTTACATACGAGCCATAGCATTACAATCCAAAGATTGTTACTCAAAGAGTAGATTTATTTAAAGGCGAGGGTCTCCTTAAAGTGAATAGAGCTTTAGAGTAAATAAGAGCATAGATCGACATGAAAATGTTGTTCAAGATAAATCATGTTAGGAATTGCTACAATTCATTTTAATGAAGAATGACAAATGATATTGAAGATTCGCTTTTCTAAAATGGGAATTTAGAGAAGGAGGTGTTTAGAACACAAAATCTTAGATAAAGATCTAAGAATCCTAACATATTATGCGTAGCTTTCTTAAGTGATCCTAGAATGGTTTTAAGCAAGCAATAAAGGATTATACTTTTCATTCATGTGATAATCGAGAATGGTATCATTCACATGATTGAAGAATCATGATTATATATGAAGTTAAGTGGGAGCAAGAATTATTTTTCCATGTCTTATATATTGATAACATATTATTTATTGAGAATAATGTACCAATGCTCTCTTTTGTGAAAGAGTGATTGGGAGACTGGGAAAAGGTGCGATATATTCTAAGATTTCTGAATCTATGTGAGAGAATATTGGCATAGAGTTAAGAGTCTTATGATGATAAGATCTTTCAAATCTGTTTAAAATCAATAAGGTTGAATAGGTTATTCATGGTGATGAAAGTGGAATTACTATGATGGAGTCATGGTCGTTTACTGAACCTATTAAGTTGTTGATCACATGAAATCATTTGCTGATGATTCCGCCATTAGAATGATCATGTATGCCAACAGACGCACACACTCTGACAAAGTATATGCTAGGAGCATAATAAGTCGATAGCATGTTAATTCATAAGATGGTCTTGTGAAAGCCTTAAAGAATAATTGAGGATTTGTTCAATTGTTTGGATGATAAACTAAGTTATGTGTTGAAGAGTTGCATAAACTTTAGTTTCCAAACTGAAAAGGATTTGTCGAAATCCTGGCCTGATTTTATTGACTAAGGAGTGAGAAACGAGAAAGGTGTTTTAGTTTTGTACATTGCAAATTCTACAAAAAGAATCTAAGTAAATTGGGATAAAATGGTCAACATAGGGTATAAGATTGAATCCCTCTGTAAATGACTTTATCACAAGTTATGTCTGTAGATACCCAGTATCTGCTGAGACTCCAACAAACACCCGATGATTATCGGACTACAACATGTTTTGGAATCGCGGCGTTTGATCGACGGTTTGTGTACAACTTTACGTCGGAAAACTTAAAACGATTGCGAAAATAAAACATTTCAAAATATTTCAAAAATACCTGGAGTGTTTAATGCACGACGACGGGGTCGCAATGACACTAACTAGAGTCAAAACCGACACCGGACCAAAAACCGACTCAAAAATTCAAATCCCGACTCCAACAACGAGTCAAACCGAGTCAACCACCAAAAACAAAACTTTTCAAACCTTCTACCTTAAGTTTTCCCGGATTCATGTTGGTCAAGTACCAAACATGTGGCTACAAAACCTAGGATAGAACAAATCATGATTGCGTTTGTTATGAAAGTGACAACACAGCTCGAAGACCCGCGACGTGGCTCGCGCCTCTTTGAGCAGCCCAAGTGGCCACGTCGCTCAAAACTCACACAACCACTCATTCTCCTATAAATACCCCTCAAATGCCACCCATTTGAGACTTACGCGAGTGTCCGCCCCCTCTTTCTCCCTTAAAATTCTCGACTCGATTTCTTAAGTCACAACTCGACGCGTATTTACGACCTACCGATCATAAACACGAGCCTTACACATTGATTGGTACCGTCATCGTGCATTAAACCACTTGACCGACCATTTCGACCACTACACTCTTTTTACTTACCAAAACGGTTTTAAACCGAGTTTTTTCCGATCAAACGAGTTATTACACTTACGTCGGTCACTCGCCATAACCAAACATGTAAGTATGAGGGTGTAAAAATACTCTTTTATTATGTTTTCATTCGTTTCATGACTATACCATGGTAAAACATGCATAACATGAACCAAAATATGGAATAAACGAGCCAAAACTGATTTTTGGTCTGAGGCAGAAGCCCCTTAACTCGCCAACTAGCCCGCGCCTAAATGGGATATTCAGACAAGAGATCAATCGTGTTTGTTCTCGTTATTTCCCTTAATCCATTTTTGATATTTGTAATCGGTTTTCACCATTTCAAGTATTTTCGAATCCTTTTTATTTTATTTCACTTGTTTTAACCATAAAGCATTTTTCACCCTTGGTTCCTCATACCATGACGGTTAAATCCGTGTTTCGGTGATAATATTTGGTTAATGACATTTAGAAGGTATTTTAAAGCCTTTTATTTCATTTCTTTACATTTTCAAACAAACATATTAGTCCCCAACACAAAGTCATCCTTGGTTCTACATACCATGCCGGATTTTAACCCGGGTACGATGACGAGTATCGACTAATAACATTAAAATGGACTTAAAACAATTAGTCCATAATCATTTTCAAAACTATTCATGTCAAGATTGTCAAATCGGACCCGACACCGAATATTATAAAAATAATGGTGATTATTCGAGTCTAGTTCTTCAAATCAACAAATGCGGTCTAAACGACCCCTTCAAATCAAACCGGGTTCAAATACCCATTTTCAACACGTTTTATAACATTCTCTAAAAGATCAGAACACGACACATAAACCATGGGCTAACTCGCGCCTAAACAGGCTCTCCATTTCTCATTTTCAAAACCAGAGGGAGGCCTCTTACACCGCCGGCTGGCTCGCGCCTCATATAGCCGTCTGGTACAGGGCCTGTTCCCTTCCAGTATTAGTCTAGGACGACCCCGACTCCGGTTAACCCGGATATATGACGGATCAGATGACTATTTGATTATCCAAAACCATATTTGCAAAATGCCTTACTAAGACAAATGGATCATGTTATGCACCCTAATCCTAATATGGTAAATGGATGTTTAATTTCCGTCTTGCATGCAAATCAACCATTAATCCAACTCGACATCTAATACTTGATACTTGGATTAAATCAACCGACTTAGAAAGCTCTCATATGTAAGGTTTAAATTATTGGATGCGCATTCATGCATTTAAACCGCTTTATCAACTTTTGCATTCAACCAACCAAGATCGATCAGTAGAGGCCGCTAAACGCGGGCGGGATTGGGTGTCTGATTAAAGGGCTTCCCAATATGTACCTTCACCTCTTACTCAGAAACTTTGGACAGTGGACGACCTTATCCTGGGCGTACGAGAGTCATTCTAGAGATAGGATGCTAAAGAGGGACGATTTCCTTATCTTTAGTACCTATGTCAAACGCTGCTTTGTGCTTCGATTTGACCGAGGTATAAATTGGAATTCGAACGGGTTCCAGGCATCCCACAAATGCTTGGTGGCGACTCCGAACATCTCTAATCGTTTCGAGACACTTACCGAGACGAAACCGACCGATCTAAAACGATCTGGTCGAAAGCATCTTTACGCCGCCGAGCGTGGCTTTCAAAAGACCGCTGCATGTCCACAGATTGGCTTGGCGTGCAGGTGGCCCGTGACTACGAATTAGTAGGTGGCCCAAATCCACAGACCGAGACGTGGCCCATGTCCACAGATTGGCGACTCCGCTGAGGAAAACTAGGACACTTACGTCTTTGTGATCCCTAGATGGCGAGACTCGAACGAGGTCTTGGTTGGAATGCATTAATTGATATTACGGTCACGGTCGGGTTCCTTGTCCGGGCCCACAACCTAACCCTTTTCGACCAATTAGCTCATTTCGTCGGCGTGAGTTTTCTCATCCCCGCGTTTCGAATCCCGATTGACGTTTCACATTCCTGTTTTGTCAAAGAGCTTTCATCTCTTTCGAGCACGAGGCTAGGGCACCCTCCTTACACATTTTGTTGGGATTGGTATCCCTCTCGCAAATCGGGGTTTGATTGCTTGGTGTGTAACCCACCCTTTTAAGCCAAAACCCGTATCAGCATAATGCATAATATAATGAACTACGAATGCTTATGTGCTACTTGATCATAAGTCCTTCCGTGTCATTTTCAAACTTTCAAAATTACCCTTTTCGCGCCGTTATAATGGCCATTTCAAACATCGTTCTTTCGCCGACCGTTGCACGCCTTTCTAGGCCGTCGTAATGGCGATTTCCAAACTCGGTTTTGTATAACCATTTCAACACACCTTTCTAGGCCGTCGTACTGACGATTTTCAAACTCGGTTTTGTATAACCATTTCAACACGCCGTTCTAGGCCGTCGTAATGACAATTTTCAAACTCGGTTTTGTATAACCATTTCAAATCACCTTTTTACGCCGTTATAATCGCCGCGTCTAGACACGGATTTTAACCCGTTTCGCGCTGACAATGGCTCTTTCAAAACACGAGAAAAGCACACGCCCTTTTCTCGAGACACTTTCGGGATCCCGAGGACCATGCACCGTCCTCGAGACCTCTTCAAACATTTCAAACTCGATTTTAAAAACATACAATTTTGAATTTCCAAAACCGTCTTGGGAAACAATGCACCGTTTTTCGAGCCGACTCAAACTCAAACCGTCTTTCGCAAATAAACTTAAGACGACCCCTTTCAACTGATCGACTTGCGGAGATTTCTATCTTCGGGAGCCGACCATTAAAGCGACAAATGAATCTTTTTGAAAATCTCTATTTTCGAAAACTTCAGTCCACCATTCCAATTACGCCTCGTGTCTTTCGAGTCAAAGCAAACGTACTTATGGGTCTTTACTTATGAGTCGTCTCACTACGAGACCCGTCTAATGGCATCATGCCGCCATGTTAGACTCGTGTCAAAGGTTCGGTTAAACACCGTCACGTCATAAATCGAGTCAGCACCGAGGGACCACACACGGTCACCCCGTCTTGTCGAGTCTGATCTTTTTCTCGTCCTTTGTGTTGTCTGCGTCCAGTCTTAGAACCGTGTCGGATTGAGTTGTAATGTGAGCCATTTTTCTGCCTCAGAGCCATGGTCCCGTCTTTAGCTTCGTCCAACAACAACAATGATAACAACAGAGATGTCACAACTGATCAGCTAGCCAGCCAGCTTACCGCTCTCAAGGTCACCCTGGATTGCGTCGAGACCCATATCGACGCCCTGGAGAACAAAGAAACTGGGGAACATAATACCCCACCTCTGACTGAAACTGAGAAGAGGCTGAAACTTTTGGAGGAACAACTCGTAGCCCGGGGTAACAATATCCATCTTGAGAACAACCAAAGGTTCGAACCCGTTGGGGACCAGTTACCTGACAACTTCACCCTGACTGATGTGCCTAAGTTCAAGGGAGTGGAGGACCCACTCAACCATATCCGTGCTTTCAAAGACTACATGGCCATTAAGGGGGTCAAGCAGGAGCTTTTTACGTGGATCTTCCCATCCTCTTTGGAGCCGATTCCTCGCCAATGGTACTACTCCTTGGATCCGAAAAACCTTACTACTTGGGATGAGATCGCGGCCGAGTTTGCCAAACAGTATGCCGACAATGTCGAGATCTAGGCCAACACCCGTACTCTCGAAGTGCTAACCAAAAACGACAAGGAAGGGTTCACTGAGTTCCTAACCCATTGGAGGAGGGTAAGTACTCAATTGGTCAGTAAGCCGAGTGAATCAACTCTGGTGGAAAAGTTTGTCAACAATCTCCGCTCGGTTTATGCCAACCTACTGAGGTATCAGAATATCAAAACTTTTCAAGATCTGCAGATTCTAGGGACGCGTATTGAGGACGACCTACGAAAGGGTGTCTTAGCCAAGACCACAGGCAGAGGTTACCAGGGATCCACCTCAACCGGATCTCGCCCTTACGGTCAGACAAACAAGATTGATGAGGTTAACCTAGTCGAACCATCTACTAAGAAAACTGAGCGCCCCCAGAGAGTGTTCACCAACATAGGGTCGACTTATGCGAGTGCCCTGAAAAGGCTCATGGACTAAGGGAAGTTACAACCAATCGGACCCACCCCGGATCCGACCGACGCCAAGAAGTCCCTATTCTGGAACCCCAATGCCTACTTCCAGTATCATCGAGGGAAAGGGCATGATACCGAAAATTGCTTCAAACTCAAGCACCTCATTCAAGACATGATTGAGAAAGGAGATTTGCCACTACCCCCACCAACTAAACAGAACAATAAGACGAATCCTTTGGGAATCCACGCCATTTCTGATGATGAGCCGACCCTAGACCCCTACCACCTTATCCTGCCAATTGACGACGACGTGAATGCTTTGGAAAAGGATCCTTCAGACGGAGTGTTTGTGTTTAGTGCTGCCACTATGCTCACTATGTTTCAGCAAGTTGAAGAAGCCATAGCCAGCCTCTCTGAAAGAATCACCCGACTCGACGACGCCTACCGTCGACTCATCTTCAAACCCCCAACACCGCGCCCAAGGGAGAATTCCCCAAGTATTCAAAACTACCCACCCCAGGATGGATTGCTCCCGCGACCATTCTGACATAGACCTCACGAAAATCACCCTCAAAATAACTACCCTCAAAATAACTACCCTTAAAATAACTACCCTCAAAATAACTACCCCCATAAAAATCTCCCTCACAATAATATTCCCCACAAAAACTACCCACCTAGGAATACCCCTCAAAGGTATCCTCGAGACTCCGAAATTAACGGCATATGGAGGGATGATGTTGAGGATGTCTATATCCTCCCAGGGAAGGAGAAGCGGGCGAAAGAAATTGGGCATCTCACCCGGTCCGGACGTCCCTATCAAAATCCGAACAACCCAACGGTCGTTCCAACAACGAATGACCAAATCGTCCCAGAGGTGGACACTCAACCAAAGGCCCCCGAGAACTCAATCCTGAAATAGCTCCAGAAAGCAAAAGCCGAAATCTCAATTTGGCAACTCATCACAACGTCTTTCGAGCATCGACAGGCCTTACTGCAGGCCTTGGGAAAATTAACCATGCCCTCCACTTCTTCCCCAGAAGAAATAGTGGCGCACATGACAAGGGCGACCCTGATCTGAACAACCCGGTCGTCTTCTCCGACGAGGACATCCCTCCGTTCGGAGCCAATCATAACCTGGCCCTGTACATCACCGTACAATGCCTCCAGAAAAATATACCCATGGTCCTCGTGGATGATGGTTCCGCCGTGAATGTCATTCCTCTCAAAACCGCCCACAGGTTGGGTATCAAGGAATCTGTTTTGGTCCCAACGAATCAAGGAGTACGCGCCTACGACGGCACTCGTCGCAAGGTCGCTGGGCTTATCACTTTGACCGTCGCAACCGGAGCACTAGAAAGACAAACTAGTTTTCAAGTGGTCGATATCGACGCATCCTTCAACATGCTCCTGGGGCGTCCCTGGATTCACGCCGTCAAGGCGGTCACCTCAACTCTCCACCAGAAGATCAGGGTCCCCTTCAACGGGAAAATGATCACGATTCCCGCTTCCCCAATCAAAGCAGTTATGAGAAGGGGGATAGCCTCCCAAGCCATTGAGGAGGACGATAATGAAATGTGGTGTTTCCAAGCCGTGAACGTCATAACTGATGAATTGGCACCCTCTGATTGTGACCCGTTCACCAACCTCATGGTCAACCGTATCATGATGCGTCAGGGTTACTTCCCGGGTTTGCCGCTCAATCCACTAAAGGACCCATTGCCTCCCTTGAAGCAAGCTAAGGTCCCCAACATTCCCTTTGGACTGGGGTACGAACCTATTGACGAAGATATCCAGGAGATGAACCTCCTAGTCCGAAAACGTAAGAAGCACGGGGTTATCCGCCGTCCTTACCACCTGACTCTCAGCGGATACTTTGTCCTCGAGGGAGACTCCGAGCTCAACCACGGCTTTCCGGAACCAATCTATGACTTTATGGCGAAGGCTAGGTACCCCGGAGTGGAAGTCTTCCAGGACTGCTACTTTATCCCCGACAACATCGAAGCTGCATCAACTGAGTCCAAGCCGTCACCATGCCTTGACGGACAACCTGTCACACTTCTCTTTGGGGGAAGATAACATCAAACACCTCGACTATGAGGACATCGTCAACATCACCCTGAAAGACAAGCAATTTGATCCAACCGCCTTGATCTCCGATACTGACCCGGAGAAAGCCACCCAGGGCTGGAGGAAAACCATCAAGTGGACCAATCGCCAGGGCCGCATTCTCAAGATAACAACTGGAGAAGGCCCTATGTTCAAGGATGGAAGTGAAGAAGGATCTGAGTCCGAATCTGAGTCAGAGTCAGAGTCTGTCATAACTCCTAACACTCCTGATGTCCCAGTCAAGGTCCCATTCCCACTGTTTTCTCACAAAGTCGTAGCTGATTCAGAGGCTGAGTCTACTAGGGTCACCCCCACTCCCATGAAAGGTGACAACCTGGAGCCTGTTCCAGGGGCCACTTCCTCTGTTTTGTCGCCTCTGACTGATCACGGGATGTCTGTCCTCTCCGAGCTTTTCGCTCGTGTCAACTTAATGAACGCTAAGTTTGCTTATGACTCGTCTCAATTTAACTGCAATGCAATTCTGAATGACTATGAGGAATTTGACTTGAGTGACTACCCACCTCACTTAGCCAAAGAACTTGACAAACGGGAAACCAGAACCACCATCATTCAGGAAACCGAGCCTATTAACGTAGGAACCAAAAACACACCTCAAGAACTTAGGATAGGGACAACCCCGGACCCCTCGGAAAGACAACAGTTCATTGACCTCCTCCACGAATACAAGGACGTGTTCGCCTGGTCTTACAGAGATATGCCTGGGATTGACAGAGAAATTGCAGAGCACCGGATACCCA
Organism: Silene latifolia; assembly: GCF_048544455.1. Classification (NCBI taxonomy): domain Eukaryota; kingdom Viridiplantae; phylum Streptophyta; class Magnoliopsida; order Caryophyllales; family Caryophyllaceae; genus Silene; species Silene latifolia. The sequence goes on along the minus strand of NC_133527.1, from coordinate 112,439,994 downwards.
TTAAACCCGGGGCTAAACCTGTGAAGCAGAAGCTACGCCCGATGCGTCCTGAGTTGGCCCTAAAAATCAAGGAAGAAGTGGACAAACAGTTCAAGGGCGGGTTCATCAAAGTGTCTGAATACTCGGATTTGGTGGCCAACATTGTGCCCGTACCAAAGAAAGACGAAAGAATTCGGATTTGCGTCGACTTTAGGGATCTGAACAAGGCAAGTCCAAAGGACGACTTCCCCTTGCCACATGTTGACATTCTGGTAGACAATACTGTCGAGCATGCTCTCCTATCTTTCATGGACGGGTATGCTGGGTAAAACCAGATCAAAATGGCTGAAGAAGACATGCACAAGACTGCGTTCACTACACAGTGGGTTACATATTACTACACGGTCATGCCTTTTAGCCTCATCAACGTCGGAGCAACCTATCAGAGAACCGCACCGCTACCACTCTCCTCCATGATATGATGCACAAGGAGGTAGAGGTGTATGTCGATGACATGATTGTCAAATCAAAAGAACGGGACGGCCACATCAGTGCCCTCTGGAAATTCTTCGCTCGTCTGCGAAAATATAACATGAGACTAAAACCTCATAAGTGTGCATTCGTGGTCACCTCCGGAAAACTCTTGGGACATGTCGTCAGCAAGAGAGGCATTGAGATTGATCCAACCAAAATCAAAGCCCTTCAACAAATGCCTCGGCCTAGGAACGAGAAGGAGATTCGGGGATTTCTCGGTCGGGTCCAATACATCAGCCGGTTCATTGCCAAGCTCACTATGATTTGTGAACCAATATTCAAAAAGCTTCGTGCCTCCGATCACACCGATTGGGACGACGACTGTCAGAAAGCCTTCGACAGGATAAAGGAAATCCTATCCAAACCTCCTGTCCTTATGCCACCTCAACCGGGGATTCCTTTATCTCTATACCCGACTGTTACCAACACAGCCATGGGAGCAATGCTAGCACAAACAGTTGGCAACGAAGAGCGAGCCATCTATTACATCAGCAAAAAGTTCATTGAGTACGAGACGGGGTATACCCAACTGGAAAAGACATGCCATGCCCTAGTATGGTCAACAAAGAAGCTGCGATATTACATGCTCAGCTACACGGTCCACATCTACTCCAAGATGGACCCGGTTAAATACGTCTTCGAAAAACCTTTACTAAACGGAAGGCTGTCTAGGTGGACACTGATGCTGTCCGAGTTTGATCTCAAGTTCGTACCCCTCAAGGTTATCAAGGGAAGCGCAGTCGCTGATTTCCTAGCAGAAAATCCCGTCAACGAACATCCAGCGACCGACACTTGGTCACATCCCGACGAAGACATCCTTTGTGCCGACTCCGACGCATGGGACCTATACTTTGATGGTGCATCTAATCTAAGAGGCTTCAGGGTAGGAATCCTTCTAATATCACCAGAGGGAGAACATGTTCCAATATCGGTCAAGCTAGACTTCGCCGTCACCAACAACGCCGCTGAATATGAAGCATGCCTCATTGGCCTACAAGCAGCGATCACACTTGGCGTCAAGAGACTGAGGGTCCACGGCGATTCCTCGCTCATCATCAATCAGGTGTCCGGATCATGGAAAATCCGATCTGACTTCTTAGCTTCCTACCGAGCAAAGATCAATCAAGAGGCCGAGTTCTTCGACCAAGTCGACTACTTCCACTTGCCACGAGAGGAAAATCAATTTGCTGATGCCCTGGCAAAACTTGCCGCGCTCGTCAACATACCGGACGACATGACATCAATGCCCCTATGTTTCGAAAGACGGAGCGAGCCAGCTCACATTTGTGCCATTATCGATGACGAGGAGAGCCATGATGAACCTTGGTACCAAGCCATCCTCAACTACAAAACCAAAATCGAATTTCCTCCCAACTCTGATCAAAGAGGACAAAGAGGACAAAGAGTCATCCGTTTACTTGCATCACAATTCGTGATAAACCAAAATCAACTCTACAAAAGAACACCCCAAGGAATTCTTCTCCTTTGCCTTGACCATCACAAAGCCAAAAAAGTCATGGGAGAGGTTCACGACGGAGAATGTGGCCCTCACATGAGTGCAATGATGCTTACACGGAAAATCATGCGGCTAGGTTACTACTGGACCACCATGGAAGCCGATTGCCGTAACTACGTCAAACATTGCCACAGTTGCCAAATCTTCACCAACATACAACACATACCACCATCCCTTTTATACACCATGACGTCACCCTGTCCTTTCTCAACCTGGGGCATCGACATCATCGAGAAAGTCAACCTGATAGCCACCTAGGGGCATTGCTTCGTCCTCATCGCCATCGACTACTTTACCAAATGGGTGGAAGCACAGTCATATGCAGTCTTGACCGCCAAACAAGTGGCCAAGTTCATTCAAAACAACATCATCTGTCGATACGGGGTACCCCATGAAATCATCAGCGATCAAGGCTCTCACTTCCGGGCGGAAACTCAAGCTTTGCTGGACAAATACAAGATCAAACGACATCGATAATCCCCCTACCGTCCCCAAACCAACGGAGCGGTGGTGGCAGCAAACAAAACTCTTGTCACCATTATCAAGAAAATGCAAGACAACTATCACGATTGGCCGAGCAAACTCCCATACGCACTCTGGGATATCGAATCTCCATTCGAATACCTACAGGCGCCACACCCTTCTACCTAGCATATGCTATGGAGGCGGTTCAACCGGTAGAGTTAGAGGTCCCTTCTCTACGCATCCTACTGGAGAGTCAAGTCCCTGAGGCGGAATGGACCCGTTGAAGGTACGAACAACTCACTCTTCTAGACGAACGACGACTCAACGCCTTGCACAACGTCCAGCTATACCAACGACGTATACAATGGGCATTCAATAAGAAGGTTAAACCTAGAAACATCCAGGAAGGCGACTTGGTCCTCAAGTCAGTTCGAGCACCATTACCCGTCGATCCGAGGGGAAAATTCAAACCCAACTGGGCCGGGTCATACCTGGTCAAGAAAATACTTTCGGGGGGCGCAGTGAGACTCAGTGACCTAGATGGGGAGGACTTTACAAACCCGACCAACCTAGACCAACTCAAGAAATACTACCCTTGAGCCCTAGCAACCAACGACCTAGCCTAGTTTCACAACTAGCAACGACCTCAACCCTTTTCAAGTCAAGTTCCTCAACGTGTTCTGATTTGAAATTGCATGTTTTATCGAGTCTAAGCTGCGGCACTTTGCCCGTTTCAAATGTCCTTTGATCTGTCAAAGGCAACGTCTATTTACACTAAAACAAAAAACCCCTGAACTACGAGCATGGTCTGATTTCACCTCTTCAGGTGGATACCTAGGCAGTCCCTCTTATGCCTGAGGGATACAACCACAAAACCCAATTCAAATTCACAAAGCATTTCGAACTACGATCATGGTTTGATTTCACCTCTTCGGGTGAATACGTAGGCAGTCCTTTCTTTCACAAGGAGGATACAACCATTCCCACAATAAAAAAAAACATTACCCACATACAAAAAAAAACATCCCAAAAAAAGAGAAAAGTAAAACCATTCCCTTTTCCACCAACATACAAAAATGGGCCTTTCTCCCTTTCCACAAAATACCACTTTCCCAAGTGCAATTGTTTGGGACGATTCAAATCGAATTGCCTTCACCAAATGGATGGAAGAAATAAGCGTTCACAATTTTCGACACGGGCAATCCTCTTCTTTAATTAATAATGGGAGGGATTACAGTTTCAACAACAAATAAAGCTCGACGAGTCTACAACTTGTCAAAGCTAAGGTGTCAACTAACATATCTCATATAGTAAAACTAGCACAAAACACACAACAACTAGCTAGTACAACATAATAAAAACTCACAACAATAATACAACATAATAATAAAGTGGGTAATGGAAGCCTTTACTCTTCCATTCTACTCTTGCCTTTTCCTTCGGGGTACATCTTCCCCTTGTTTTTCTTGTTGGCCCGCCTAGCATGGATTTCTTCCTCGGAACGGATCCTCAACGGATCTAAGACGGCGATGGCCTTCGGTCTAGCACAAGACCCCATATTCGACCCAAGACGAGCCAATGCACGGCCCACCATATTCTTGGGACCGGAACTCCACCTCTTCGGTGGTCTCATCACATCGGGAGAAGCTCCATCAACATACTCCTCAAATAAGGCACGGTTGGCCTTGCCAACCTCTCGGTGCTTCAAGTCGATAACCTCGTCCTTACGGAATTTCGATCTCTCTTCCAAGGATGGCGCACGTGACCATTTGACATAAGCGGGAGTCACCCATGTCGTGGCAACGGGGTTTGGTACCTCCCAAAGCGGCCGAGTGGCCCACCATCTTTCAAAGAACTCCACAAGCTCGGAGTTCCGGAAAACATTCTCTTGGACAAGAGTATCTTGAGCGGGCACCTTTTTTTGCGCCCCATTTGCCTCATGAGCCTTTTGTGATAAATGAAGGAAACAACCTTCAAGCCCACCACCATCAAAGAACGAGGACTAGCACCCGAAGCGGGCAATCCCGTGAAGGACTTCAAGTGCCACCACGGCACCACCCAACAGATACGAGGACCACCCTCCTCCGCCAATCTCGCGGCCCAATAAGCCTCGGTAGAAGCAAAACTATCTGGGTACAACTTCTTCCTCATGGTAAGGTGACAGAAGGAATAAGAAGAAGAATCGACCGGAGGCTCTACATACCTCAGCCTCTCCAAAAGCCACACTTGAAGGATCCTCGGGGACCCGAAATAGGGAGCTTCTCCACAAGAGCCTTCCTTGTCCAAGGCTTGGATAATCTCTCCAAGCACCAACCATGATGGATCTCTACCATGCTCCATTTGCTCAATCACATGGATGAGGGT